>NC_043706.1:53630862-53716716 GCF_006229205.1 Suricata suricatta
GTTCATGCTCAATTTGTTGCAGAGAGAGTTAACATCAATGGAAAGGATAATTACTCCTAAAAATTTTGGGAAACAATATTGATATGGTCATTTAACATAGGTCAGGAATCCTGACACTTCTTGAAGTGATGTCCTAAAAATAGCACAGTACTTAATTTTTGTATAATCAGAGCAATGGTTATATTTTACCTTATGTTCTAACTCCTTTTTTAGGACTTTTGCCCTTGTTCTTTTAAAGTTTGTATAGAGAAAACACTTCTGCTTTTATCCTATCTTATTCCAAGAATGCATGTAGTTTACATTAGTTGATTGAAGAGTCTACTTAAAAAGCCATCCTGAGACATCATGCTTTCTCTGCACAAATAATGTAAAGGATAGCAATTGTATATGTTATATACATGTGTCTATTTCATTTAAGTGTTAGGATTGCCCTTTGAAGTTTGTGTTTCATTTAAGTGTTAGGATTGTCCTTTGAATTTTGTTTTACTAACAAATGGATTAGTAGTGAGTTCAATACTTTGTATACAATTTTCTGCTACTCAGAAATACATAAATCTATTTATTTGACCTTCATAATGAGGCAGAGTTGATACTGTAAGGTTAATGAGGCAATTACTCTTATAGAGAACATCAGTCATGAAAGCAGAGTTTCTTCCTCCCTTTAATATGCACATTAATTAAAATAATTTTTTCTCTGCTATTTGCATCGATAAGTGATCATCAATGATGGGAGGGATAATTAAGTTTCTAAGTGTCCCCATTGTAATATGGGGACTTAAGTTCATGGTATAAAACTTTTCTACTAAAATATGTACTTTCATATTTACCCTTAATAGTTTTATATAAATACTTTTTTCTATTCACTATGGAGGCAGAAGCAATGGATGTTGGTATGGATGTCTGTCAGTTATGTGGGGAAGGACACACTGAAATTGTTTTCAGAATCTGCTCTTGACTACCACCTCAACTACAACTCACTTGGTTAGGCATGACATTTAATTATAAACTAATAGTTTAAAATTATTTGTCAAGTTTTCTTTAAGATTAACTTGTAGAATCTATCTTAGGGAATAGTAAACATTTTTTTCTATTAATATGAAAATATATTCTTATGGATATACCAGTCAGAACACAGATCCTTAATAATTTTTGTACTAACACAAGATGATTCTGTCAGTAATGGGCCAGCCAAACCCGTAGGTATGTAAATTTAATTTAAAAAAATTTTTTTAAATGTTATTTGGCTTGTGCACAATAACTTCTTATATTAAACCTAAACCAAGGGGCATCTGGTTTGCTCAGTTAAGCATCTGACTCTTGGTTTTGGCTCAGGTCATGATCTCCTGGTTGTGAAATGAAGCCCTGGCTGGGTCTCTGCTTAACATTCTCTCTCTCTCTTCCTCTGCACCTCCCCAACTTGTGTTCATTCTCTAAAAGAAACAAAGAACAACAAAGAAAACCAACCCAAAAAAACCCCACTTAAACCAAATTTATTACAGTTTAAATATTTATATTTGTATCTGTATATCTATATATACTTAGAAATATATTTATATAATGTATTTGCACCTGTTATTTAGAAGAACAATTTCTTTCAAGTTGACATTTTTATTTGGCAAAATGCTTTGATGAGTCATTTGCTTGTGAAAAATGGGGCTTAGACATAGCTGGGAGGGCTAAGAAGAAAGACAAGTAAACATTAAATTGTTCTTCATAATAAAATGAGACTTTTTGAATTTCCTATAGAAGGTTAAGAAGGGGGAAATGGGGGGAGGGAGAGTGTCACTGAGAGGACAGTGGGAAAGGGGACCAACAGCGCAAGAAAGCCAGAATGCTGTGCAGTGGGAAGGCAATTGAGTGGGGCGGGGGGATGATTTATGTACATGATGTCTGCCTTCTAGTAATACGCTCTTGTTCATGTAAACTCTTGATTCCTCACTCCACCCTCACTTTGTAACTTTTGAAACTTCATCAATGACAGTCTGAGCAGGAGCACACCCACCTGGGGAATGGATACAGAAGGGTGCTTTCCAGGACTGGGAAGGCTCAGAGCAGCTGGCAGTCTTGCACAGGGACGGATCCAGCTGAGTAGAGCAGAACTGAAAGCTAGAAGGGTTCAAAAGCCAGTGGATACATTGTCTCCTGTGGTTTACACAGATTTCGTTTGAATGTTAAAGTACATTCAGTACTTCCAGTGTATGTAGTACTTACATACCTTAGCTATGTCTGGGTTATATATAGATTGTATTTCAGACTCTGTGTACATGATCTGTTAGACCTAGGTTACCAACAGCATTGCCACATTCCCAAAGACTATTATCTAAGGATTCATCAGTGAGTACCCTGACCTCTATAAAGAAGTGAGCTCTGATTTTGAGAAAGAAAATGTCCCACATAGTAAAACCTCAGGCCATTTCCGTCTTAAATGATAACTTTGTGAGATTAAAGGGCTACATTTCTCTAAAGTCATATAACAACAGAAATCTGGAAAGGAGGGTGTGTTAGTATTCAGAGCCTCACAAACTGGATGGAAGGAAGTTGGGCTCAACTTCAATTTTTCCACTGAGGACAATATTATAAGTAACAAAGTTTACTATTTCCTTTTTATAAAATGTTTTTTGAAGGACAGAGAGACAGAGCTTGAGCAAGGGAGGGCAGAGAGAGGGAGACACAGAATCTGAAGCAGACTCCAGGCTCTGAGCTGTCAGCACAGAGCCCGATGTGGGGCTCAAACCCACCAACCATGAGATCATGACCTAACCTGAAGTTGGGTGCTTAACCAACTGAGTCACCCTAAATTTTACTATTTTTTTCTTAAGATATAGAATGTAAGAAATTATTTAGGGTCATAATTAAAAACTGACCTGGGTGAAAATGATGTTTAATCCTTGCTCCATATGGCTAGCTATCAGCCAAAAAGACTAATAGTACTAATCAGATTATTTGCCATTTGTTATCATTTGAAATTGATGTATTTTCTTTTTTACATATTTTGAACTAAAAATAACTTTGAGAAGCACAATATACAGTATACACTGATGGTTGGATAATTTTTCCCCTTATCAGATTAGAAGAAAACTGCATTTGAATTAAAATTTCAGTCTTTCCCATTAGATTAAAATTCCACAATTTAGAAACTCAGTTAATAACTGACTTCTTATATTTTTATTTATTTAAAAAATTTTTTAATGTTTATTTATTTTTGAGAGAAAGAGAGACTGGAAGAGGGGCAGAGAGAGAGGGAGACACAGAATCAGAAGCACGCTCCAGACTTTGAGCTGTCAGCACAGAGCCCAAGGCGGGCTCCAACCACAAACTGTGAGATTATGACCTGAGCTGAAGTTGGACGCTTAACAAACTGAGCCACCCGGGTGCCCCATAACTGACTTCTTTTAAAATGAAAATGTGTGAGGGGACATTAGTCTTTCATACTTTAGTATGAATTGTTTGTTTATTGACCTTTCTTCTTTTTAAAAAAATTTTTTTAAACAATTTATTTATTTTTGAAAGACAGAGAGAGGCAGAACGTGAGCAGGGGAGGGGCAGAGAGAGAGGGACACACAGAATCGGAAGCAGGCTCCAGGCTCTGAGACTGATGCAGGGCTCAAACCCATAAACTGTGAGATCATGACCTGAGCCCAAGTCAGATGCTCAACCGACTGAGCCACCCAGGTGCCCCAGGTGACCTTTCTTCTAACTTTTCAGTAAAATCAGCCACAATGAATACTTAAGAGAGTTAATAGAGCCAAAGAGAGGGAGGTTAATTTTTGAATAAAGGCCAATGGCAGCAGCATCCCTGATAATGGCCCTGCAGGAGAGTCTTTGGGACAATGAAACAGATGAAAGCTAAATATATCAATGTAAAGTGTATCTTTACAGTTTGCTTATAATAATCCATAAGCCAGTAATATTCAGGTATTAAGACAAACACATAGATTTAAGATAAGCAGAGAATATGGGGGAAATGCATTCATCTTTTCTAAATAAAAGTAATGGAACAAGAATTTTAAAATCTATTTCTGTCCAACACTCCTGCGTTGAAAAAATGGGACTATTTCTGTGTATCTCCCCTCTAGACACCTGCATCTTCTAACAGTAAATCATTAGCAACCTTATGAAGTGCCACAGAGAATGGGCTTTGTGGTAGAAAGATGAACATAAAAGGAGAAGCTGAGAGCAATCAAACATCCACTTAGGAAGCAGTTTTACCTATGGGAATCTTCATTGGGTGCCTTTATTTCATTTTGATTACTGCCTCTACTGTTTCCTGAAGAACAAAGCCCTGATTTCTAGAAGTATGCTTTCTCTCCTGAGCACATAATTTCTGAGCCCATGGGTATCTTATAGACATTAACTACACTGATTCAATGGACTCAGACAATTTTGTATTTCTGAGTTTTTTTCTAGGTGGATTCTAAAGATTTAGGATTTTTTTTTTTGTTTATATCTAAAACTGTGTAAAAAAAAATTTCCATCACTGACTATCTTATAGGATAGTTTTCATTCAAGAAGCCCAACAGAATTTTTGGTTTGAGTCACATTCATTTGGGGTTATGTTACAAAGTCATTGCAGTATGCGTATCGGATTTTACTGTGGTGCTCCTGAATAGTAACTGCTGTCCACAGGATTGTGGGAAGAGTCATTGGGGGAAAAGAATCATTTAAGTGTATGAGATAAGATATATAAAGATACCAGAAACTATAAAGTACATATAATTACAATTATCTACGCAATCTCTTCTCATCACCTGATAAAACACACTTTGCCTTATACTATAATACAGAATACACTAAGTTGTGGAAAGCATATCAGCGTAAAGAGATTATGTACATAAGGTGGTAACTATTTGTAACAGTACATTAGATAACCCACTTAACCTATGAACTGTCAGGAATTAGATTTGAAGTCCTGGGCCTGGGTGTGGGCTGTCATTTAAGTTTTCTGAATTTCAGTGTCCTTTGCTGCTGCACAAGGGCAGTAGGATCTGGAAGAGCAGTTAGAATAGATAACCTGCTGGGTCCCTTCCAGTCCTATTGTCTTATCATTTGAGGACTAGCAGATACTGTGTAATAAGTAGTGAGCTTCCAACCTAGACTCTAGTTAGGTTTGGGGGGAAATTTCCCTTATTATTCTAAATATCTTGGCATTTCTGTTAGGTAGTATGGCAAACTAATTTTAGTTTGGGCCATGTCTGTTTATAGAAACTAAGTGTGCAAATTTGCTCATGGTTATGCAAGATTGAATCACGGATGAAATTTTTTGGTTTTGAACCTTTCCTTAACATCTTTACATTTTTATTGGGTCAGGATTCACTAAAGGGAACAGAAACCACTGTAGGAATTTTAAGTAGAAAGATGCTTATGTGCTTATGAAATCATTAGAAGCGCCGGAAGAAGCAGGGATTATGCTGGGCCTTGTATTTTTGAGAGACAGAGAGAGACAGCACGAGCAGGGAAGGGTCAGAGAGAGAGGGAGACACAGAGTCTGAAACAGGCTCCAGGCTCTGAGCTAGCAGTCAGCACAGAGCCCAATGTGGGGCTCAGACCCACGAACAAAAGATCATGACCTGAACCAAAGCCGGACACTTACCTGACTGAACCACCCAGGCGCCCCTATACTGGGCCTTTAAGTGTGATTTCCCAACATGTGGAACTGAATGATCAGGGAAGATACCATCGCTGCCAAGTCACAAGCCAGGAGTGCAGGAAGCCATGTGAGAATCTCGGTGCTGATGCTGTGTTCCAGGGAGTAGGAAGCTGAAATGAGGCCACTTTGGTAGCTGTTGCTGCTGCCGCCAGTGCCACTACACAGGCCTGTTGATACCCAGGGGCCACCGCTGCTGGAAACTGGACACAGGAATGTTACTGTAGAAAAATCCTAGTTCTCTGCATACTTGCTTGCTAGCAGAAATCAACCAGAAGGAACATGAAATGAGCGTCTGACTTTTGTTCATTCTCCAAACACAGGAGATAGCATTTCATTGGTGGAATCTGGTTCACATGCAGATCCTTAGCTGCTAGAAAATCTGGAAAACACAATTTTTTCCTTTGCAGTCTGCAGCACAAGGAGACAGGGGTTTTCAAAGTGTAATCCTTGGAACTGTAGCATTAGTATCCCCTTAGAACTCGTGAAAAATGCAGATCTTTGGCCTACGCATCACCTACTGAATCATAAACTCTGGGGATGTGGTCCAGCAGGCTGTGTCTTAACAAGCCTTCCATGATGCTCATGTACACTGACGTTTGAGAACCACTATAATAAGGCAAACTAGAAACAACTGGAAAAGGATGCTGCCAGCTCTTCAACCAGCCTCAAGAAATATGTCAAGAAACACATGCCATAACAAACAGGTAGTCCAACAAAGGAAAATGGAACATTAATTAGGAATGCTGAAAATTTAAATCCTAGTTCTGTTTATATTCGCTCATTGTAGTAGTATTAGAGGTATAGGGCTTTAAATTCTTGCTCCTACAGTGGGGTGTCTATTTTTCTGGGAGTCGACTACAGTCAGGAAAAGTGATTTTTTAAAAATTTGTTTAATGTTTATTTAGTATTGAGAGACAGAGAGAAAGAGAGAGAGAGAGAGAGAGAGAGAGAGAGAGAGAGAGAAGGAGGGAGAGAGTGTGAGTGGAGAAGGGGCAGAAAGAGAGGGAGACAGAATCTGAAGCAGGCTCCAGGCTCTGAGCTGTCAGCACAGAGCCTGATTCAGGGCTCAAACTCATGAACTTGTGAACCTGTGAACTGTGAGATCATGACCTGTGCCAAAGTCTGATGCTCAACTGACTATGCCACCCAGGCACCCCTCATAAAAGTGCTTTCTATGTTTTATTTATACTTTCCATTACATCAATACCTTCATCAATACATCATTGGGTGGCACATGCTGGTGTTAAGTTTTAAGAGGTTAGCTTCCAAACCCCTAGAAAAATCAACAAATCTTACTAGCTTTTACATATTTTCTGGGAATTTTTTTTTCTATTACAAAGATGTTTGTATTTAATATTTCTTTTCAAGCCAAGTCAATAAACTTTCTTGAAAAGTAGTTCTGTTCACACTAAGCAGGCATAAATTTGTTTGATATAAATATATTGTTTTCAAAGAAAATAAACTTTTATTGCTGGAGACTCATATGTATTTATTTAATTTCCAGAATGTGAAAAATACCAAAAAAGTGGAAATCTCTTCATAACCTTAGCACTTAGAGACAAAATGAAGTTAATCCTCTTCCCTCATCCTTTTCTTCTAATTCTCTCTTTCAAAAGGAATAATTGTTAACTAAACTTTTTTGTTGCGTATGGAGACACATATGTATTAAGGTAAGAATTGAACAGTTAACGTATTCATTCATTTGGAAAAAAGTACTTATTTCTATGTATCAATGTACTTTTTTCATTTATCAATTCAATGGTGGATTTCTTTATGAACCAGCAATTATTTTGATGGCTATATATTATGATTGTATGAATGTAACAAATTAACTGTTCATTCTCCTATCACTGCATATTTATATTTTTGTTTTTTTATATTGAGAATAGCAATGCATTTAATATCTTATACATATGTACATAAAAAGTGCTCCTTTTATTTTTTAGGCTGACTATTAAAAGTATATTTATTGAGCATCACATTAAAAATTTTAATAGGTCTTACTAAGTTATCCTCCAAAAAGTTTGCTTCAATTTAAACTTTCAATGATAGTGTACCTTTTGAAATTTATTAATAGAATAGATTTGAAATGAAATTTAATAGTGTTTAATTTTCATTTTCTTAATTAGATGTAAGGGTGAACAACTAAAAGTCTACTGATTATTATTTTGTCATTCTCTGTGAGTTATTGGTTCTTATCCATGACTCATTCTATTACACTGTTTTTCTTTTCTTCTTTGTAAATGGAAGATTTTTTAATGTTTGGGATATTCACTACTTGTTAAACGTATTGCAAATATTTTTTGTCGGTACAGTACTTTAAAAACTTTTTGTTTTATGTTTTTTTACCATGAGTTAGCTTTAAATTTTAGAAAGTCATATTGTTAAAATATTTACTTAGAAATCTGTTCTTGTATAGGGAATATTTATTAAAACTATTTGATATTTAAATAATGGTAATTATTTATACTTAGATAGCATTGTTTCATACAATATATATTTTTAATATGCCAGTATTTTGCAGTGTACATTTGTTTATATAAATGGATAGACAACCTCATTTGTTGAGTAATCCATTTCCCATTAATTTGAAATAACATCTTAGGATACACTCAGTTCTCACACACTCTTGGTCCTGTATCTTATTTTCTACTCTGGTCTACTTACCTTGTGTTTATTCCTGGCAAACTTACTGTTTTAATGACTGTAGCTTTTTAAAATGTTAAATTTTCCTCCTTGTGATGACTTTGAAACTGGCAGACAGTAGAACCGGTCTTGTTCCTATTATCTTTCAACAACCTTTAAGAATTACATGTATATAGCAATTTCTAATGTATTTGAATTGTCATTTTTGAAAAATCATTTGACCACTGCTTTTGCAGGGTTCAATATAAATATTAATTGACTTTTAATCAGATACAGTATAAAACCCTTGTATAAATACTTATTTATAAATCCCTGGGAGTACTTCTATTATAATGTTTTCAATTTAACATTGCTTATATCCAAGACTATTTTCAGCAATGTATCTTCTCAAGGAAAACCAAAAAAATCAATAACATTTCAACCACCTAAGAGAATGCAGTTGTCCTTGTTAAATTCTAAGCTGTTATTTAGTAGTGTTCAGTCTTATTAAGAACAAGTCAATAATAGTAACTTCTAAAAAATGTATATTGAGCACCCAAAGGATATGTGTACACTGTAAGAATTCTCTGGAGGATAGAGTAATTCTCTAAAGAATTCTCTGGCTTCCTGACTTTTCAGTAAGATCATCATTTATTTCTGAAAAGCTCAGAGTAAAACTATATTGCCATAGATTTTTCAGGAGGAGAGATCCAAGGGGTGGGCCTGGGAAATTCTAGGACTGGAAGATTTTTCTTGAGACAGAGTCTCCTGCCTAACTGAAATATGGGTCTTTCTTCTTGGATCTGATCCATACTGAAATTTATTTTTAAAAGTTAGCATAAATCCTTTAATGGAATAACTAGCATTTTGTAACTTCCAATTCTGTGGACATGCTCAGTGAGTCAGTGCTATGGGTTAGCAATTAATCTATTAGGCTGCAATCACCTTTTCAACTGATTTATATTAGAGGCTTCTAGTTTTCTAGCATTTACATATTTCATGTTGCTGACTTTTGCATGATTATTTGTAGTTAATTATTTCTTTCTAGTATTTTATGTGTATATTTACTTAGATTGACAGTGTCATAATTAGAATGATGATACCAGGGGAATGTTAATATTGCCTGCTTTTGAAAAAGCCAGAATAGAAGATAAATATTTCATTTAAAAACAAATGGGTAAATGTAACTATGTCATTTTTAAGGAAGATAGTATAGTTTTTGTATAACAATATGCCATAAATAAAATTTTTAATTAACAGTATCTGGGAAAAGATCTAAATAAATATAAATTCTTGTTTAATGTTTATTTATTTTTGAGAGAGAGAAAGAGTAAGAGAGACACAGAGTGTGAGTGGAGAGGGGCAGTGAGTGAGGGAGACAGAATCCAAAACAGGCTCGGGGCTCCGAACCGTCAGCACAGACCCTGACCAGAGGCTCAAACTCAACGAACTATGATATCATGACCGGAGCTGAAGTCAGACTCTTAACCGACTGAGCCACCCAGGCACCCCATCTAAATAAATTTTAAATCATCAGATAAAAACCGTTTTGGTTATTTATTAATCAAAATGCCTGATTCTATAAACACCAATAGATAAATAAGTTATTTCCAACCATGATTTATGCAGTATACATGAATTTTCTTTGATTTGTATATCTAAAGATGTTGGTATGAATCACAGTATTTTTTAACTTCTATTTATTTTCAACTGGTGTTTTCAATTATAAAATCACACTTTCTTGCCCCTTGTTTATATATGTCTTCCTCTATACTTTTCACAAATATAAAACCTCATTAAAATGCTGTTTTACAAAATCAGATATATGCACCTCAGATCACGTCTCGTAAAACATAAGTACACACAGGAAATCTTGATGTAAGAAAGCTTAAACAAATGGGTGTTTTTACTGTTCTCTGACAGCATCATAAAGAATTTCTGTAAATATCTATGTATAATCTAAGGGTGGGGAGACAGGGTAGGTGAATATTTTGTAAACAACAGAAGTTTCTTAAGAATCATTCCTTTCCTGGGGCACCTGGGTGGCTCAGTCAGTTAAGTGTCCGGCTTCGGCTCAGGTCATGATCTCACGGTTCCTGGGTTCAAGCCACACATCAGGCTGTGTACTGACAGGTAGCTTAGAGCCTGGAGCGTGCTTCAGATTCTGTGTCTCCCTCTCTCTCTGCCCCTCCCCTGCTCGTGCTGTCTCTCTCTGTCTCTCAAAAATAAATAAAAAACATTAAAAAAAAAAAGAATCATTCCTTTCCTTGAGTAGCCCTGGGTGAGATCAGGATCTTGGTGTAGATGTAATTTAAGGTCTGTTTTACTGATTGTGTTTATTAAGCATCTACTATCTGTCCATCTAGGCATTCTGTTGTTCTTTGGAAGATTTTGAACAGTGATTAAAAGTGAAGATTTTTGAACAGTTGGATAGGAGAATACCTTCACCTATTCCAACCCAAATCAGTGATTTTGCTCACTTTTCTAGGCAGTGATTCAGAATTCAAAGAGAAAAATTAAAACAACGTTTCTCAGATTTTAATGCACACAGTAGCCATCTGGATATCTTGTTAAAATGAAAATTTTGATGAAGTAGGTGTGGAGCAGGTGTGAGATTCTGCATTCACGTATGCCCTTTTCTACTCAAAATAATGAGTAATAATCGGAGACCTTCACTGGTGTTTCAGCCTGCTACTTGTGAGGTTACTGACTTGCATAAAAAGTAGTTCTAGTGGACACAACTCCTCTTCACCCTGCTGTTTTAGGAAGTTTGGTTAAAGAGATCCAAGTTTTAGAAATGACCTGGTCACTGCTTCCAAAGGGCAAGATGAACTGATTCTGTCTTTATGACCACGGTAATGAAAGTCTAACAGGCAAATCTAACATCTCTCTTCTCATTTAGGAAGCCAGTGGGTTGGCTTCCTCTGTTTCCTAATGGACATATCACAGAGGAGAAGCCATGCATAATTTTTCAGGACACAGAGAAAGATACAAGAATTCTTTTGCAACATGTCATACTTTCATTTGCTTCTTTTTTTGAAACTTGAAGTAAATGTTTTTGGTATTAAGCATCGAAGGCCTTGAGCTGTCCCACTGTAAGAACTTTAGTGGGTGTTGACCTCACAGATGAAGGATGAGTGACCAGATGGCAAATAGCCACGACATACCTTTGTCTACAAGTGCAGGATTTTCAAAGGTCTCCAGGAAAAATGGGACATGGAAAAACAAACAACACAGAAGTAATCACTTCTGTGTGAGGTGTTTACAACCTAGCAATTTAAAAAATCTTAGCTATAAGATAAACTACTTTTTATATGAATGATTAGGGTCCTGGCTAAAGAACAGAGCATATCGTATGTTTGAATACATATAAAATGTGTCTATTTCCAAAAATGAGACTTTAAATTGATCTTATTTTAGTTCTTGCTTTGTGACTTGCTAGAAAAATTATCATTTTGTCCAATCTAACAAAGACTAAGATTTCCCACTCATTTGATGAAAAAAGAAGTGATATTTCCTGAATAGTATATTTATTACCCACAGTCCTTTCTCTCATTGAGCCTGACCTTTCTCTATTAATCACATAAGTAAACTTCTTTCTACTGTCTCTCTTTCTGTGTCCTCATAAGATTTAGCACTAAATTCCCTTTGAATCTATCTTAGTCATAATAATTCTTCTCCATACAGTGACCACCAGTCTCGGTCCCCTCTTTTCACAATTATCCTAATCTGACCTCTCTCCTTTGTGTCTCTCCTTTACTTCCAATTTTACTATTTTACCAATCAAATGACCTCCAGGTTCTTATCCTTTTTCTCAGATAATCAGATTTTGTTTTCCAGAAGTAACACAGCATTTTGCTTCATATGTATTTTTATCTGTAATTTTATTATCTTTTCACTTTTTAGGTTATTTGTGGAGCTTTCCTTTCATTCCCCCCATATCTCATTCTAGCATAAAATGGTTGTTGTGACTATTATCTTCCGATTTTTAGTAAATTGTTTCCTTGAGAAATATAATACCCAGAGCTCTAGCACATTCATCTCCAGTGCCATAAAGGAATCATCATTTTCTTGCTAGAGATTTTCTTCTCTATAGGTTGCATCAGAATCAATAAAAATTTGGTCAGTTTAAAAAAAAAAAACACACAAACAAATGAACTTACACCAACTTCTCCCATCCAGATGAACTGAATTGTCATCTTTGGTAAAGTCTCAGTAGGCTGTTCCTGTCACTGGTAGACAGGGTATGAAATTGACCTCCTTTATGTAAGAAGGATTCTAGATTTTTTAGTCCTTTCATATATGAAACTGCCTTGAGAACCAGCATTTTTGTGTAATTCATATGTCATTTTCCTCCTAACATAATTTTGAGTTGATTTTTAATAAAAGATATCTTAACAAGATAATTAAAATCTGTGGTTAAAAGCCAATGAAGAAACAAGTATAAGAAATATAGAGGTATTAAATCAAACCTACTATTCCATTCTTTTATTCATGAAACATTGTCTAATAATACCCATGGTGTGGTAGGTATTCATTAGGCATTGGATCAGAAAATAAAACCAAAAAAACAAAGTTAATGTTTTAGTTCCAAATTTTCAGAAGATCAAAATCTAGAAAAAAGAGACAGACAAAATTAGTTAAATGCCAAAAGCTGAATACTGTGTCAGATATATATGAATATTGCAACGCATGGGATCAGAGGACTTGACTTATGCTTCATTTAAAAAATAAGTCAACTTGCCCTGTTTCTCCTATAGAACCACGGCTGGCTTGGCTATATGTAAAGATGAGGCCCATCTAGATACTTCAATGATAAAAGGAAAAATATTTTTACTACATCTTATGAAAAAATATCCTCAGTTACTTGTTTTGAGCCTTTTTGTTTCAGTATATGAATACATATGTGTCATATATTTCAATTAAATGAAGGAAATGTCAGGTTCAGGTACCTAGTGCTCTTAAAGACTGATGTATTGCTTTAAGTCACAGTCACAAATAGTTTGTCACCATTGTGCATCCTGAGGAAGTTAGTTGTTTTGGAATTTTATCAGATTTGAAGGAAGCTTGTGATAACTTATTCTGCTATAGGATTGACCTGTGAATAGGCTGATGCTCTGGAAAGTCAGGTCTGGATTAAATTTAAGAACACGACAGCAATAATGTTAGAGACAGAATTGCCAAATTGTTTCTATTTGAGAGGAGAAAGAGTTGAAGGATGTGATTATGGAATGTCAGAAGTCACTGAATCGGATGGATAATGTATCCTCCTCTGTGGATATCACCTCTCTTGAATTCTAGGCATAGTCTTTAGTACTACTAGAGTTTTCTTTTTATCCAAGAACAAGACTCCAGGCACATGGATAGAATTGATTAACTCAGCTCCTCATTATTGCCTTTGGCCTTGACTTTTTGCAAAAACTATGTAACTTGTTTTTAATCCTTGCCTTTAATTTTTCATTCTAATACGTATTTCAAACTGATCCATTATGGTATCTAAGCCCAGCTCTAGATATTACCAAGCTGTTTGCCTTCTAAAAGCCCACACCTTCTAGCTAGTCCCTAATGACTCTTTATGTTCTGAAATTACCTTACTTTTACAAATTAGACCTCAAGTGCTCCTCATTGCCCACTCGATAGTCTGTCTTGAATGTATCTACTTAACACTGAGTATGTCCACACTTTCACATTTATGTCTTTGTTCATGTGATTTCCTCTGTACCTCTCTCTATCTATATGTATATCTAAACCATACATCTCTTTCAAACTTTACCCCAAATTTCGTCCCCTGTTTAGACTTCTGAAATTTCAAGGTGAAAAGCAACTTTTTATCATTTTAATCATTCACAGATAAGAATAGTGCTGTACCCGTATCTCTCTACATATACCTACTGCTTTCTGGATAACATTAAAAATGAGTATGTAAGTCCCTTTAAAATTCTTAGGAAAAAGATCTGTGTCTTATTCATTATTGAAATGGTAATAATAATAGTTAACATTTATTGAGGGAGCACTCTGTGTTATTTTAATATGTTTAATTCAACTGGGCAGTAAAGATTACTGAATAAAAAGCAAGTCTACTTAAGAAATACAACTAAAAGATGACTAAAGTAACTGCTCCATTCAATGTGAGACATACATTATATTCATGCTTATAACAGCCCTATGAGACAAATATTACTTTTCCATTTTAAATGGGAGGAACCCAAATCTCACAGAGCTCAGAAACTTCCCTAGCACCACACATATCTGACTTCAGATACAAACCCTTGACCATTACTGTATGTTGTTGCTTGTGCATCCCCGCCTGCATTTTTGTTCCCTTTGGCTTCTGGGTTACATACGCACCCCTCTCCAGGAAGTATTCGTAAAGGTCTGTTGGATTAACGAATGAGTAACTCAATTAGCAACACATATTTGAAAATTATATATGTTTATTTATATCTAGGCTGCAAGATAGAAAAAATTCATTCTTTGTGCTTAGAAGATAATTGATATAAAAATTTCTTCCTGATGTCTAAACTGTTAAGATTTATGCCAGAGTTCTCATTTGTGCTTTTTAATCACATAAAATAGGAGAATTATAGTCTTTCAAAATAAATGTACTTCTTTGAAATATTTAAGAGCCCCAGGAAAAAGAATTGTGGGGACTTCATTCATCAGAAGAAAGATGCTAGACAAACCTAAATTTTTATAAAAAGATCTTTCATTTAATGTCTGATCTAAGCCTTGACCTATTTGCCCTCAGATCAATTTCTTCTTTGCTCCTCTGTTCTAAATCATAGAGCTGATCCATGTAGACTGTTTTTCTTAGGCTTTCATGTCATTGGGTTCTAGCTGTGTTTGGACAATGGCAGGCACTTGAAGAAAGGAGGAGCAGAGAAAAGGAGCAAAGAAAAGAAGCTGAGGCGTTTGCTGCCCGATCTGTCTGAAGGGGCATTGTCTTACTAGCTACATCTCCATGGCTCTGGTTTCTTCAGACAGACCCTTTAGGGTTTCAGCTTCTTCCAGGTGACCCTGGCCCCTAATTATATGACTATTAAATTAGGAACAGACACTCAAATTCAAAGTTTTAGAGAAAGTGGTAGAGAGAGTATTAGATTATAACATTAGAAGACTTGGATTTGAGTGTTTTATTCTGTTCCCTCACTGGCTATGTGACTTTGGGCAAGTGCTTTAGTATCTAATCTGAGTTCAGGTTTTTCATCAGTAAAATTGGAGTATTATCAGTGCTATCAGGCCAACAGTTTATTCTACTAAACACATTCAATATCTCTAAGCAGATCCAAAGATTTGCTGAGTTTCCATGAAATGGAATGTGGGTTATTTTATCTTATTTTCTTTGTAAGGTATATAGAAGTATATGTGTTTGAGGCTTATGGCATTTTCTTTCATTTTATTTTTTATTCTGAGGATTACTCTTTATGAGAATGAATGGAATCCATGAACGTATCTGCTTTCATTACCTTGTTCTATTTATACTTTTTTTTTAATAGTCATGAAGTTGACTTTGCCAGAAAAACATACTGCATATTTCATTTGGGAGACAATCCACTGTCTTGAAAAAATAATCAGAATTGGAAAAACAGTGTTAATTTTCTTCCTGAATCTGAGAAATGTTAAATGACAAGATTTCTCTTTTGATTTCTTTCTGTTTCTATTCTTTAGTAAACATAATGATGTTAAGGAATTATACCCAAAATAACCCATTTTTATAATCTCTTAAGTATATTATTTATTACTTTGAAGCATCAGAGATGAATTCAAATTTCTTTAATGATATATATATATATTTATCCTCATAACCATTTGATCTAATTTTAAAATGTTTCTCTTTTTTTTAATGTTTATTTATTTTTGAGAGAGAAAAACAGAGAGAGTGTGTGTGTGCACACATGGAGGAGTTCATCCAAAGCAGGGTCCAGGCCCTGAGCTGTCAGCACAGAGCCTGACGTGGGGCTGGAACTCATAAACCGCGAGATCATGACCTGAAGTTGAATGCTTAACTGACTGAAGACACTCAGGTGCCTCCAAATGTTTCTTTTTTAAACAAGTTATTATAAATCTAAAAATATGACACATACCTTTTTCAGATACACTTTCAACAAAAAGGCTAGATTTACTGCCTGACGGAGTATAGTTGAATATATTCATTAATTTTCACAAGGGTTCTGAAAAAAGGATTTGTTTTTTTTGTAACATTAATAATTTCTAGTATTGTTTGCACATTGGGTTATAATTTTCTTAAAGTAAAACAGGCACAGTTGGAATTATTTCTATATAACATGAGCATTTTTTAAAAAGTCAAAAACACTAAAAAGTTTATAACCAAAACCATTTCAATCTGATTCACTTACCCTTAGGGGATGGGAATGGGTTTTTCCCAAGGTCTGTGTGGGGAGCTTTTAATTCTTTTTAATCCTTTTACCTCCTTCTGTAATTCTTGAATTTTTAGTTGTTTTTTTGCTGTTTACTGGGCCTAAATAAATATAGTTAATTGCTGAGCCAAACAGTGTATTTTTATTAAATTTTCTTTTTAAAATAATTTTCTTTTCCTGAGCATTTGCTTCTTTTTATGCATTTGCTAATTTTTTTGTGCACTCTGTTTTAATTTTTTACATACTCTCTAACAACTTCTTAAATATAATCTTCTATAGAGTTGAGTCTGTCATATAATCTATCAGGCAGAGTAATTTATCAGAGTTGTTCATTTTCCCAAGGGTCATGCTCCTGGATCCCTCCTGCCTCCGGGGCTAGTCTACACTGAGTCTACACCAGTCTACTCCTTATGCCTGTTTTACAACTTTGCTGTTCTGTCCAGTCCCTGGGAGTTCCTTTACCTTTCTCTTTTGTTGAATCCTTCATTTCCTCTATTCCACTATTTTTCTTTCTTGATTTTATACTCTCAGTTTGAAGGTAGATACTTTCTAGTAGCTTCCACTGAGAGGATGCATGAGAGGTAAATGTTTGGAAGCCATTCATGGCTAAAAATATTTTTACTTTGCCCGCACACTCATTAACAGTTTATCTGCATAAGTTTGGCACAGTGTCAATTCCTATTAGAGTTTTTGTTATTGCTGAAGTCCCAGAATATGCCCTGTTATCAGTCTTTTTATACTCTTCTGGACCCCCGATGGGCCTTTTCAGTTTGGAAAAAAAAAAATTAGCACAGAGTCATTTCTCATAAAATTTTTGATCATCCTTTTTACATTTTTTTTCCTGTATTCTTTTTCAAGGACTCCCACTAGTCAGCAGTTATATCTCCTGGAATGAATCTCTATAATTTTTATAGTCTTTCTTTCTGACTTCTTTCTGTTTCTTTATTTTTATTTTGCTTTTTAAATGAGATTTTCTCAAATCTTTTTATCTTCTAATCCTTGTATTGGGTAGTAAACATATTTTATCTGTGCTCTTAAAATGTTTCATTTTGAATAATATTCCATTTTTGGTGCATAGATGTAATATTTTATATTTGGGGAAGTTAATTTTAATTTTTTACTAATTTCACCTGGTCACTTACTCTATGATTTTAGTAGCCTCATATTTCCTCATTTTGTTGTTAATTTTGGAGTCTGTCATTCATCTAGGGGCTTTCCTCAAATGTTTGGTATCTTTGGATGTGTATGAATGAGACTCTAAGAAGCTGGTTGGAGACTGTATACCTAGAAAGGGTTGTGTACTAGAGACCATAGAATCCATATTGGCATACTTGCCAGATTTTGCCCTTTGAGAAATTCTCAAATACCAGTTATCTGTGCTTTCTGTAGAGTTTTCAGTTCCTTTAGAAATATTCCTCCATTCTGCTGCCTTAGGGGCAAGCTGGAGTCATGATAGGAACATACTCCAGGTCTCAACATTGGTGTACAGTCATCCGCTGAAAATCACGTTTTCCATCCAGAATCTGGCCCAGTGCCCACTGTACCAGGTAGCTAGCTGCTAGAGGGTACTGGCAAGATCGGGGTACTGGGAAGCGCATGAAATCATGTCTGTTCTTTGAAACCCTGTCTCTCCTTTCCTTTTGTGGTAACCGAACTGTCATCACGTTTGCCTTTTTGGGTTCTGAGCTGCCAGTGGCTTGTCTTTTACTGGGTGCTACTTTCTTCAGGCACTTGATTTTCAACTTCCTTTGCTGTACTATTGCAGGTTGTCTCTTAGTTTTCCATCTTCCACTTCTTGACGTTTCCTGTTCTCTCATCTGTGGGGGTTTACAGGCCAGGGAACTTGTGGAGACAAAGAGGGATAGTTTGCGGGATTTAATGGGAAGTCTATTTTTACATTTATAATACTCCAATCTTACATTTATTTTTGAGCACAAAAAGGAGATAAAGAATCTCCTCAAACACATCAAGATATTATACTTTATTTTCATTAAAAAACTTTTTTAACGTTTATTTATTTTTGAGAGACAGAAAGACAGAGCACGAGTGGGGGAGGAGCAGAGAGAAAGAGAGAGGGAAACACAGAATTTGAAGCAGGATCCAGGCTCTGAGCTGTCAACACAGAGCTCGATGTGGGGCTCAAACTCACGAGTAGTGAGATCATGACCTGAGTTGAAGTAGGACACTTAACTAACTGAACCACCCAGGCACCCCATTAGTATATTTTAAAATTGCATTATTGTTGTTCTCCTAGTTTGGAAATATTTTAAACAATGCATATATGAACATTTTTACTTCAAAATGTATCCTGGTCCTTTATCTTCTGGTATTGAAAAAAAGGCCATAAGTCAAAACGTAATAATGGATGTTTGTAACCAATGTCTATAAGGATAGTTTGTAATTTACAAAATATGGATCAATAAGGCATTGGTTGAAAAAAAAAAGTCAAACTGTTTCTCAGCAAAGATTGTAGATTTCTTCTTTAAAGGATAAATATTTCATGAACTTTAGTCTCCTGATGTCAAAATCAGTACTAACTTGTGCCAAGTTAGTTCAGAAACAGCATTTAGTCTTAGATGATTTTATCTAGCTCTCATCTCGAACTGGCCTCATGAGCCTGTTGATTTTGTTTCTTTCAGTCTTATCACTTAGTTTAGGAAGTACAAAGACTTCACTCCAGTGTTGAAGTGTGAAAGAATGAGATAAAGATCAAATTACCTGTACAAGAAAGCGAAATGGATTACTTATCATGTTTTCACAATCCTAAGGTTTCTAGGTGAAATTTCCTACCATAAATGTCAGTTAAATAAATGTCTGAAACAATGTGACTTTTTTTTTATTTTTATTTTTTTACTAAGAATGGCATTAGAATGGCTATGAGTTTCTTTGTGCATGTGATTAAATTACAGACAGAGCCCTGGAGTTTGTTTTGCCATCCCCTTATACTTTTAGGAGTGAGATTTATTTAAGTAAAATGATTGGAAAAGACTCACAGAGGCATTGACCATATAAATAGTGAGGAAGTTATAAATAGTCTCTTACAAAAATTTTATTTCTGGAACCAATCATTTAATTTTGTTTTACGACCTTTTATCCCTTCCATGAAGAAATGGCTTATATAATTTCCTGTGATGAGTTTTAAGGCAGTGTTAGAAAAAAATAAAAAACAGGAAAAATGGTGATAATAGGTAGCCATATATTGTTGCCTCTCTAGGTACTCATTCCATAGCCTTGAAGGCAGGTAGATCATACCAGATAAGAAATATACATAAAGAAGGAAAGAACCCACATATTTAAAAGAATTTAAAAATTAAATCATACATTTGTAGTTCTAAGAAGTTCTCCATCTATATATTTTGTACCTATAAAACGTGTGTTTCTGTTTACAAATTGGTTTTGATTCCTGTCAGAGTAGTGAATACTGCCAATTTAACATAACAAAACCACCTTTTGTGATTAAGGCTTTGAATGTCTGTCCTCATTTTGCAGATGCATTTGTAGGTGTGCTCCTCTCGCCAGGAACTGGGGGGAACACATATAGGTGGACCCCAGCCCTTGCCCCTCAGCATCCCACCGTTTTTGCCACGGAATGATCTGGAGAGCATGAATGTGACACAGATGCCTTGTGTCCTCTGGAAGAACTGTTCCTAGATCTCTCATTGATAACTCACAATCCTTCTGGGCTTATAATATGATGTAGTGTCCTCTGTGTATGTATGTGTGTGTGTGTGTGTGTGTGTGTGTGTGTGTGATGTAGTGTCCTTGATCTTAAACTACGTTTGTTAGTTTAAAGGTTTGTAAATCAGAGAATCTTCTAGTCCACACTCTCTGGTTGATAAATTAAGATCTTGGCATAGTGGGCTCTGCTCCAGCAGGGTTTATTTGCATATTCAAACCAGTTGTGAATAGCCAAAGTACTGACTTACATGCCTAAGGCCAAAAATAAATGAGGAGAGGCCCACAAAAGGGCGAGACAGCAAAACTCATGAGGCCCAAGCATGGAGCTTACAGAAAAGGGTAATGTACTCTACTTCCCCTTCATACTCTTTTGATTAGTTTTTTGTCAGGCTCTGGGGAGTGAATTCTGGAGTGCATATGCAACAAGATACTTGTTCCTACAGATCAGCATTATGGAAGCAGTGGCTGGACATAGTTAATGTGAATGAGCATAACACAAACTTTGCAAGCTGTATAAAACTCTGTGAATCTTTAGAGTTTTTGAAAACTCTGTATGACCTTATAATGGCAGGAATCCATCATTATGGCCTAGTAATTTAAGTTAGATTATATAACCTCTGAGACAAAGGTCAACCTTTGGCATTTGTGGTTTGTTTTTTTCCAGCATGCAAAAGGTTATCCAGTTGGTATTGTTTGAATTGTTTCTATAATATGTAACTTCCTTATTAATTGGTTAGTATAAACAAAGATACAAAGATTTAGCTTTCCTAAAATTCCCAACAATTTCAATTTTATATCAAATTATATTAGTTTGGAATGAAAATAATGTATCTGCAGATGGTGCTGAATTGCATAAAATTAATTACTACATGTGCAAGTTTTCAGTAATTAATTCCAATGAGGCCTGTAAAAATCTATTGTGAGCAGAATTACATGCTTCTTAGCCTCTTCTTTTCCAGCCTGATGGGTTGCTCCTTCACTTTTGAGAACTAGTTAAAGTGACATGGAAGCTTAAACGTCATTCAGGGAGAATTTTGCATTAGGTTTCTTGGGGTATGAAAGAGCCAAACTCTTGGGTGATGGCTACTTCCCCCAGTTCCCATAGGCCTGTAGGTTTTTGTTTAAAGAGTGATTATCTCTCAGTGAGGGGGTGGGGACGTGAACACTGGCAACACTGGTGCTAGTGCTTTGTATATGTTTTCCAGCCATGCCTGGACATAGATTGACAATGGCTTTTGTCTAGTGTTTTAGTTGTTGCCTTAGTACTGGTATGTAATGTTCATTTTCCCATCATTTTATGTGGTCCTCATGAGTGACTGTTTGTGATACAAAAACATGTAATTCATGGAATTAAATATTTTGAGTGTAATACTAAGTGTATTTTGTGAATAACAGTGAAGCTTCTGAGATCACTGAAGAGGGTACCATTCTGGGATGATGAAGAAACAAGAGAATGTCAGACCAACAATATTTAAAAGTGAGAGTTTTACTAGGCATTCTATTTTGAGCCATGTGTCTTCAAAGTCTGCATGAAGTTTGGGAATTATGGAAACTCCTATGCCATTCCCCTTTTAGCCACCTGGGATAAGGCTGTCTCTGTTATGAAATCTGATGCTGGATTTGGATAATGTTTAAATAGAGACATTTATTCATTAGAATGAAATTAAGTAAGATAGATAAAAATATCTTAAATATAAACCTGGAAGGCCCTTAAAGACCTATTGCTCTTCAGAAGTTATAATGCATTAACTTTTAAGCATCAGTGTTATATTACTTTAGGCACACATACAGCGATGATTTCCCACCCTAACTTTGCATCAGAGTTAACTATGGGCTTTTTCAAAATAAATTTAATGCTTGCATCCCACCCGTGACAGATGGCACCCCCACACACTCTTTCACTCTGACACACATTTCTAAGCGGTTTCTTGGCAATTATGATTGAAGAAAAATGCACAACTTTTTTGGGGGAGAAGGGGTGGAATTGCTTAACTATTTTGCTTTCTAAGTACATGAGTTTCTTTCTGGATTCCATGAGGCATCCCCTGCCCTAGGGAGAGATAAGAATTACAGAAAAAGTTCAAAGATTAAAATTAATTTATATTCAGTTTCTACATTCAAAAATATACCTTCTCAATAAAACAATAAGTTCTACACCAAACTTTTCTTTTGAGGAAGGATTGTCTAAATTTCTTTAATTCCCATTAAACTTATCCCATGTGGCAGGTAACACGTTAGAGTTTTACATAAAATGAATACACATCAATAGAAAGAGGAAAATTTTTCTCTTTCTGCTTCTGAGAGAATTATGAGCAAAAGAAAGGAAGAGAATTAGAAGTACCTAATGAACTTTTTAAAATTTCTTCTCCAAGCTTTGTTCTTCAGAGGAAGAACATTATTTTCTCACTACTTCTTGTTTGGTACTCTCAAAAGAGGTCACTTTGCAATTTACAATTTGTATCACAGCTACATCGAATACAGTTGGCCTCCCAGAAAGGGTGATAAGGTGAAGGTCCTAATGGGAAGCTTTCCTAAGTTTCCCTGAGCTTCTAAGTTGATACTGAATGGACCCAGAAATAACCGAGGAAATGTGACAGAGGAGGAAACTGATTTGGTGGAGACTTATCCTAGAGTGTGGCAAACAGGAGACCCCTAGATCTGAGAGTGAATGGATGTCAAAAATAGATGACAAAATTTAAGTTAAAGTCAAGTTCAACATGGAGCCACCAGGCTTTTTGCCTCAGCCAAAAGAATGAAAAATCAGCTAAAGACTTCAGCAGAGGAGGCCGTCATGGCATTCAGTCACTTGGCAGTCAATGGACATTGCTGCAGTGACTCATACCTGCCGGCCAGCATACCCTGAGGAACCATGCAGACCCCCTGTACCCACACCATGAAGACATGCATATCACGCTCTTCTACCATGTCCCCGAATGACACCTTAGGAAGGTAAGGTGGGGGAGAGAGAGGTGATGATCAGAAACAAAACAAAACAAAACAAAATGAAACAAAATCATGCTAGAATTATTTCAGACTAAGCAATTAAGGTTTAAATTTATTAAGACTATGATTTTTTTTAAATTTGTTTATTTGTTTCTGTTAGCAGAATAGGGCTTGGGAGAAAAGAACAGATTTGTCCTGTAGGAATATTTTCTTTGCAAATTTGGGCTGTAACATAAGATATATTTGATACATAGTCTTAGAAAAATTAGCCAACAAAAAAGGGAATCTCTGTATTTCCACTTATACCACATATTTGCTTGGAATGTAATTCAGAAACATTCACTGAAACTGAAAAATGCCTTTAAGTTTGAATTTTAGCCACCTCACATGTCTAACTGTCTCAGAAAAAAACGAAAAGTTTTGGAATTTTTGCTAGATGTAAATGAATAATGAAATAGCATTGATTTAGGATCTAATTAGCCACTGTATTAGTCATGTCTGGCTACCATAGCAAAATATAATAGACTGAGTCACTTAAAAAATAGAAATTTATTTTCTTACAGTTCTGAGTCTGGAAGTCCAAGAGCAAGGTGCCCGCAGAGTTGGTGTCTGGTGAGAACTCTCCATTTGGGTAGCATATGACTACCTTCATACTGTGTGCTCACATCATTTCTTTGTGTAGTCACAGATCCCTACCACTTCCTCTTTTTATAAGACTAATCCTTTTGGATCTGCCTTTATGATCTCATTTAATTTTAATTACCTCCTGAAGGCTCTGTCCCCAAATACAGTCCCACGGGGGATTAAGTCTTTCATATATCAATTTTTAATTTTAATTTTTTAACATGTATTCATTTTTGAGACAGAGAGACAGAGCATGAGTGGGGTAGGGGCAGAGAGAGAGGAAACACAGAATCTAAAGCAGGCTCCAGGCTCTGAGCTGACAGCACAGAGCCCCACGTGGGACTCATTCTCACAAACTGTGAGATCATGACATGAGCCAAAGTCAGTCACTTAACCAACTAAGCCCCTCAGGCGCCCCATGTCTTCCATATATAAATCTTAAGGGACACAGTTTAGTCTATAACATCCACGAAACTCAAATATAGTATTTTTAACACAGTTCTGTCTAATTATACTTTAGGTAGATAAACATGACTTTAGGCAGTATAGGATACTGAAGTACCTTATGAAGCATAAGCAATGAATTAAATTATGTCCAGTATATCTCTTGTGTTAAATTGCTTTCTAAACTGGTAATTCATATATAGAACATATGGTAGTATGTGATAACTAGCATAGATAGTAATTTGGCCACACCATTTCACTTTTTGTTAGTTCTGAAAATATCAAATTCATCGTGTTTTCAGTTTGGGAACAGATCTAACTTATGAGCTGTTTGTACTGTAATGCAAGCATTTGTTTAAAACTGTTCTAGTATGTGGAGTACCTAGTAAATAAGAAGCTACATTATTTAGGCATACCCAGAGTCACACCCAATAAGTTAATAAGTATATATAATTAGCATAGTATTTTCAAACCACTATAATTATATAGTTTTCAATTCTTGTCTTTATAAATCACATTCCCCAGCACTCCACTGCCATTACCCACAGCAATAGGGGAGAAATTGCTTTGTTCAGAGGCAATAACAGTCTGTAGCTTGGGGCTGCCACATACAGTTACACAGGTTGTATACTGTGTAAGTGTGCTGCATTAGCAAGGCTCTATTCACATTAGAGACAACATAGTTGTTTATTTTAACACAAATTTCCCAGCAGATGGCAGTCAAATGTCTTATTCTGAGGAAATCTACATAAAGCAGCAATTTTCTGACAGATGGTAATAAAGTTTTTTGAGGAAGACTACTTTTTTCTAATTTACAAAAAGGCACAGAATAGCCTCCTCATGGGGGATATACCTCATGGGGGAATTATAAGGATTAATCAAGTCATAATACCTCCTGGGTCATAGAAAGCTCTGAGTAAATGTTAGTTACTAATACTCCACAAATACTACTGTGTAGACTGCTGTCATTATTTTCATTATCTCCGTGAGGACAAGCAAAGAGTTTTTGCACATATAGTCAATATCATTTGAGAGAAGAGAGATGGTATGGAATTCTGTCTTAAAAATACTGAATGTTCCATAAGATATTATTTAAACAAGCCCAGCTGAGGACTTAAACTTTAAATAGAATGAATATTCAGAAGAAAAGAGAGAAAGTCAAGGAAACCAAGAGTTAGTTCTTTGAAAATTCAACAAAAGCAACACACTTTATTTAGCTGGATTGATGAAGAAAAAAGATAAGACTCAACTAAAATCAGAAATGAATGGGGGTACATTAATACTATTATAGAGATTAAAAAGCACATGAAACTACTATGAACAGTTGTACACCAACAAAACAGGTAATCTAGGTGAAATGGATAAATTGTTAGATGCATACCCTACCAAACTTAGTCGTGCAGAATTAGAAAATCTGAATAGACATATAACTAGTGAGGAGATTGAATCTGTATTCAAAAATCTTCCAACAAAGCAAAGCCTAAACTAGAAGCCTTCTCTAGTGACTTTTTAAAGAAGAAATAATACCAATAGTCCTGCAACTGTTTCATAAAATTGAAAAGAAAGCAAAGGTCCCAAACTCATTTAATGAAACCAGTGTTACTCTGATATCAAAATCACAAACACTTCAAGAAAATTACAGACTAATATCTCTGACGAAAATCCTCAACAAAATGTTAGCAAATAGAATTCAACAGCATGATACAAGGATTATATACCAATATCATGTGGAATTTATTCCTGGAATGCAAGAATGGTTCAACATGTGATGGCTTACATATGTTGAAAATTGATTAATATAATACATTAATAGAAGGAAAAAACACCATATGATTATCTCAATAGATTCAGAAAAAGCATTTGTCAAAATTAAACACCCTTTCTTTATAAATATTCTTAACAAACTAGGAATTAAAGGAAACTACCTTAATATGAAAAAAGCATATATGAAAAACCCCACAGCTAACATCATATTCAATAATGAAAAGTTTAAAGTATTTCCTCTAAGATAAGGAGCAAGCAAGAATGACCACTTTTGCCACTTCTATCAACATAGTTCTGGAATCAGGCAAGAGAAAGAAAAGTTATTGGAAAGATGAAGTAAAATGATCTTTTCCCAGAAAACATGATCTTATATGTAGAAAACTAGAAACATCCCACAAAAAAATTTAGGACTAATCAGCAAATTTAGTACAGTACTAGGATATAAAGTCAATATGCAAAAACCAGTTGCATCTCTGTACAATAACAATGAACAATCTGAAAAGGAAATTAACTACTCCATTTACAATAGCATCAGAAAGAATAAAATCCTTAGGGATAAGCTTAACCAAGGAGGCAAAAGGCTAGTACTGTGAAACCTACAAAGCATTTTTGAAAGAAAGTAAAGAAGTCATAAATAAATAAAATGGTTTCCCATGTGTGTATTTTGGAAGACTAATGTTAAGATGTCAGTACTTCCTAAAGCAATCTATAGATTCAGCACACTCCCTATCAAAATCCCAGCACTGTTTTACAGAAACCAAACAGAACAAAACAAAACAAAACAAAACAAAACCTCCATCCTAAGATTCATACTAAATCTCAAGGGACTGTTAGAATCTTGAAAAAGATAAAGTTGGAGGTCTCACACTTCCTAGTTTCAAAACTTATTAAAAAGTCCCATTAATCAAAAAAAAGTGTGGTACTGGCATGGTAGATGACTCAGTTGGTAAAGCATCCAACTCTTGATTTTGGCTCTGGTCATAATCTCATGGTTTGTGGGATTGAGCCCTGTGTCAGCTCCATGCTGATAGTGCGGAGCCTACTGGGCATTTGCTCTCCTCCTCTCTCTCTGCCCATTCTCTGCTCATGCACACATACTTGCTCACTCTCAAAATAAATAAACTTTAAAAAAAGCAAAACATGTTTAAAAACAATGTGGTAAAAAAAATAAAAATAAAAACAATGTGGTACTGGTATAAAGAAAGAAATATAGATGAATGCAATAGAATACACAATGCAGAAATAAACCCTTACATATACAGTCAAATGATTTTTGACAGAGACACTAAGGCTATTTAATGGTGGTGGTGAGGGGGGGTCTTTTAAACAAATGGTGCTGGGAAAACTGGGTATCTATACATGTAAAACAATGAAGTTTGGTCCCTACCTTACAACATATACAAAAATTAACTCAAAAAAGGATCAAAGACTTAAACATGAGAGCTAAAGCTATAAAACTCCTGGAAGAAAACATAGAGGAAAAGCTTTATGACAATGGATATGGCAATGATTTCTTGGATATGATTTCAAAAGGACAGGCAACTAAAGAATAAATTGGCAAATTGGATCCATCAAAATTTAAAAACTTTACGCATCAAAGAACTGTCAACAGAGTGAAAAGACAATCCATGGAATATGAGAAAATATTTGAAAATTATATACCTGGTAAGGGGTAATTATCTAGACTGTAATAAAGAACTACTATCACCATCACCACCAAAAGCAAACTTCTTGATTAAAAAATGCCCAAAGGACTCAAATAGACATTTCTCCAAAGATGTACAACTAGTTAATAATAAGCTCATGAGAAGATGCCCAATATCAATAATCATTAGGGAAATGTAAATACATATCATAATGAGATACCATATCACATATCACATTAGGATGCCATTATCAAAAAAAAAAAAGAAAAAGAAAAGTCTTGACAAGAATTAGAGAAATCAGAACCCTTTTGCACTGTTAGTCAGAGTGTAAAACAGTTCAGCCATTATGGAAAACAGTATGGTAGTTTCTAAAAAAATTAAAAATAGAATGACCATATGATCCAGTGATTCCACTTCTGGGTATGTACCCAAAAATTGAAATCAGGGATTCTAACAGGTATTTGTACATTTTCATATTATTCATATTATTCATATTAACATTATACATATTAGCCAAAAGGTGAAAGCACCCCTTTTATATCTCCTTTAAGTTATCTCTTTCTCTTTTTGCTTTTCTTTATTCCTTTTTTTCTCTATACCCTACCTCTTTCTTTCTCTGTCCCTATTCTTCTGTCCCTTCTCCTTCTCCTCTTCCCTGTTCTTTCTTCCTTTTCCCTCCCCCTCTTCACATTGACATTTCATTGATATTTTCATGTCTGTCCTGTTCATTGGTGAATAAATGGATAAAAAAATTTAATATAAATTTAATATATACATAATAATGGAAAAATTATTCAGTCTTAAAAGGGAAAGACGTTCTGATATGTGCTCTAACATGGATGAGCCTTGAGAACATTATGCTAAGTGAAATAAGCCAGCCACAAAAGGACAAATACGATATGGTTCCACTTATACGAGGTACTTAGGCTAATAAGTTGATAGAGATAAAAATAATGGTTGTCAGAGGCTGGGAGGAGAAAGAAATGTGACATTATTGTTTAAAGGTTATGAATTTTTGGTTCAAAAGCTGAAAAAAGTTCTTGGGAGAGATGGTGGTGATGATTGCACAACAGTGTGAATGTACTTAATGCCATTGAACTGTACACTTAAAAATGGTTAAAGTGATAAAATTTATGTTGTATCTATTTTACCACATCTTAAAAATTTTTTAACTGAAAATATATTAAAATTCATAGAATAAACCAACTCACGTCAGAAAATTGCATAAGTTTAGTAATACGAATCATAAGTAATTTAAGCAATGATAATTTGGTTAGTAGAGGTGGGTTGGATTTAAAAATATTAGGGGCTCCAGGGTAGCTCAGTCTGTTAAGTGTCCAACTTCAGCTCAGGTCATGATCTCATGGTTTGTAAGTTCGAACCCCCCCATCGGGCTCTGTGATGACAGCCCTGAACCCATAGCCTACTTCGGATTCTGTGTCTTCCTTTCTGTCTGCCTTTCTCCCACTTGTGCGTGCACTCTCTCTCTCTCTCTCTCTCTCAAAAATAAACAAATGGTAAAAAAAAATATATCATTTTAGGGGTGCCTGAGCTGCTCAGTCGCTTAGGCATCTGACTCAAGCTCAGGTCATGATCTTGTAGTTCATGATTTCAAGCCCCACTTCAGGCTCTGTGCTGACAGCTCAGAGCCTGGAGCCTGCTTTGGATTCTTTGTCCCCCATTCTCTTCCCCCCTCCACACTTGTTCTCTCTCTTTCTCTCTCAAAAATAATTAGACATAAAAAATAATACATCAATTTTGTCATTAAGTTGTCAGGTAAAGGAAGAGCCTAAACATTCAATTTCTTTAAGGCCTCTTGGATATATTTGTATATTAAGAATGAGAAAAGCAAACAAACAAAAAATCCTTTAAACTTAGTATAAGGAAATGTCACTTGGGTGAATTAATCCGAATATTCTCCAAGGAATTGATGCTCTAGTGTTAAGCTATTTTCTAGACTAAAACTTTGTTACTATTTCCAATACCTCTTCTTAACTACATGATAGAGATAATATTAATGTTTTTATGGCTAGGATTTATTTAAACACTTAAGTAAATTGGGAAAAAATAGTACCATAGTTAGGTGATTATTTATTTCACTCCTTGTTGAGAAATTATCCTATATGCCAGATTATTTGAATCAATATGTGGCTAAAGGAAACACAACATTACTGAAAAGCCACTGATGCCAACAATTGTCATTATTTAAAAACCCAAAGTGTATCTGATCTCAGGCCTCATTGTTTAACTTTTTTGTATTTTGAGGAAGTCTGTTAGACATGATTATTTTCTACTATGATATTTTCAGAGCATTGGATAAGTGACAAATACAGATACTTCCCTCACTTCTCTAAACTTAAACATCTATAAAGAAGAAATAATTCTTCAAATTTCTTTTCTTTTTTTCAAGAAATAATCTTTTTTTCCTGACTTGAAGATAGTAGAAAACTACATATATAGACATATATGTGTACATAAAAAATAATGTTAGTAACTGTTTTAAAGGAAAACTATATAAACAATAATGACATTTTAAAGAGTTTATATAATGACAATGAAAGATGGCTGAGTCCATCTGAATATATTAGAGAGTCAAAATGGAATTTAGATTTTGGGTCTCTAAACTGCGTAAGTCTATACATCTTCTCCCAAAAAGTTAAGAATCACGTGTTGGAGAGAGGGATTAGAGAATGTGTGCTTAGAGTACTTGGAATAGTTCTGTTTTGTGGAAAAGTTATTTTCATCATCACTGTCATCGTTTATACTGGTGATTCTCAGCTGGTGGTGGTTTTTGTCCCCAGGGGACACGTGGTGGTACCTGGCAGTATTTTAGTGGCCACCACTTAGGGGAGTCTACTGGCATCTAGTGGGTTGGAGGCCAGAATTCTGCTAAAATCCCCACAATGCACAGGACAGCCACCACACAAGCAATTAGCAGGCCCAAGTGCTGAGGTCGAGAAACATGGATTTAAGTTATTCTGTTGTTGAAGATGAAGTTTCAAGGGTAACAAACATTTTCAAAATGTTGCAAATAATGCTGATTATTCCTAACATTAACTCTATATTTTCTAAGCTTTGGTTAAGCAAGCTATGAGTTATTGAGAATCAGAAATCTCCTTGATTATACAACTATGGGATAGGGCAAAGTTTCTGATGGAATAATAAAATAAATAAGGTAACAAGTGTGTTCCTGCAACATGGAGTAAGAAAGGTGAAACAAAAGACACGGAGGAAATATTAAGGGACCAGGGATTGCATTGGGAAGAGGGGTGTCGTGGCCCGCCCCGGCCAGCAGGGCGGAAAATCCTTGTGGGTTCTTGATCCTGAGGGAGGGAGCGAAAACAGGGCAGGAGGGAGACACAGAGAGTGAATACAGCACACGGTATCTGATCAAGCCTCCTCTTTATTGAGAAAACACCCTATCTTATAAAGGTTTCAAGGCGGGAAAACAAGGCAGCTGACCTAGGTCGGTTGCTAGGAACCAGGGTTAAGGGATTAAGACTGTAGTAAAAGAGGAACCAGACTAAAGTGTTTTAGCACAGCGCCTGAGGGGCTGATACTACCCTGCCTGCAGGCGGTTGATCTTTGATCTTCTGGCTTCTCCTCTGACAGGGAGTGGCGCTCCCCTGCCTATTTTTGCAACTCCCCTCAGGGAGTGACATATCCGGCTAGCAAATGGCCAAGCAGCTGAATCTTTGCCGCTCCCCACAGAGGGGAATCAGAACCTGATTTTAGGGGTTCTGTTCTACCACCTGCTCCCACCCCCTAGCATCTGATGTGGGTTTATAACTTTTTAGTTACTTTCAACTTTGAATAAACGAACTCATATCCCTTCAGTCTCCCCAAAGTTCCACAGGATTATTATCCTAATAATCAGCAAAATGTGGAGTGACATAGTGCTCCCTAACTACCTTCCATTGAGGAGGAAAATTGGATTGAGGCAGGATGGGCAGGAATACGCATAGGGAGAAATGATGAGGTCAAGTGGGACCCATTCCTACCCATATGTAAGGCTCCCTTCAGCCAGCACACTATTGTATCTCCTCTGTCTACTGAGTTTGTAGACTACTTGACCTGATTTTGGTAGTTGTTTATTGATTTACTTTTATGGAAATTTTTCTTTTGCTATGTTCTAAACCAAATCACCATGAATCAAATCACGGATGGTGTGCAGCACCTGTGGTTAGAAATCCCCCCATCATCCTGAGTTTCTGATGTAATTTTGTGTATGGGAGGCACTTATCTTAATATAATGCTATTTCAAGTTGGAGGTCTTACTGAACAGTATAGTAAGAAAAATACTAAAAACCAGAACCAAAAACATTTTCTGTGTTGAGGCTGCTCCAGTTGTGACTCAGTGACCATTACTATGATTGCGACACCAAGATGTGTGCTTTGTGGGTACTTTTGTTAGAGTTGTACATCAGATTTCATTTCATAAGTACCCAGTGAATCATCTGGTTACTAATCAGAGGACATGTAGTCAGCCAGAAAGCAAAGACAGTTTATATATATTTTTATCTTGCAGTTGTGTTTTTATTTCAACCAACTAAGTATTGATTTGATTTTGAAAACAACGGTGTTTTCTAGAAGCATGCACCCTGTAAGAAAAGTAATAAGGGCAGAAAACTATGCAGAGGATGGGATTTAGGAAGACAATAGATGGTAGAGAGAGAAAGGAGGTGAAGGAGGAGGAAGAGGAGAAAGAGCTGAGAGGAGAGGGAAGGAGAATAAAAGAGAGTTAAAATTAAGGACAGTGAAAGAAAGGCAAAAAGACAGAGAGATGGAACCATATTTCACAAGATGGAGACAGAAAACAGACACTGAACATCAGAAAGAAAGAAATTTGGCAGCTCTAAAGGGTTAAGAAATCTTAGGAAAAGAGTGATAGCAAACAAAGAGAGGTAGAAAATGGGAAATGGTAGGTGCTCTATAACTTTCTTCTGTTTCTCTAAATTTTCTGACTCTTTGATTTCTCTAAATTTCTGTAAATAAATGCTTTTGGAGTTGGATTTAAAAATTTTTTATGTCTTTATTTTATTTTCAGAGAGAGAGAGAAAGAGAGAGAGAGAGCGAGGGACAGAGAGAGAGGGAGACACAGAATCGGAAGCAGGCTCCAGGCTCTGAGCTGTCAGCAAAGAGCTCGATGCAGGGCTCGAACCCATGAACCGGGAGATCATGACCTGAGCTCAAGCCAGATGCTCAACTGACTGAGCCACCCAGGAGCCCCAGCCAATTTTAATCTTTATGTATATTCTGAGGGCTGGTCACTTAGAAAATCAAGAGTCAAAGGGTATGAGCCCAGCATGTGCAGTGAGTACTGGTATTGATGGTTTGCTATGATTTTGATATTTTGCTGTAAAATAGTTAATATTATATAGTATAGCCTATTTCAGAAATTATTTTTAAAAGTAGTATGAATTATCACTGTCTGCATACATTACCAAATACGTTTTCTGAAAAGTTTTCTAAACTTTCTAATTACAAATTCATGTACACCTGTAAGAAATAGCACAGAGAGATCCAGTGTATCCTTTGTCCAGTTTCCCCTGATGGTAACGTCTTTCAACACTGTGGTACAACATCACTACCAGGATTTTGACAGTGATACACCCAAGATACAGGACATTTTCATCACCACTTATTGCACATTGATAATTACCCACATTTCCTTCCACATTCATCTCCAACTCAGTCCTCAGCAGCCCAAATCTGTTCATTTCTATGATTTTCATTTCCAGAACGTCACATAAGTGGAATGACAGTATATCAGTAGTGCAGTCCTTTTTATTGTTGAGAAGTATTCTGTGGAATGGATACGTCACAGCATTTAACAGTTCTCCCACTGAAGGACATTATGTTGTTACCAGTTTTGAGCTTTTATCAATAAAGCTGACATAAATCTTTGCATATAGGTTTTTGTGTGAACACAGATTTTCGTTTCTCTGGAAGAAATGCACAGGAGTTCACTTACTGGGTTGTATGATAATTGCTTGTTTCGATTTTTTAAAAATGTTTATTTATTTATTTTGAGAGAGAAGGAGAAAGGGAGTATGCATGTGCACGTGGGGGAGGGGCAGAGAGAGGGAGAGATTCAGTCCCAAGCAGGCTCTGCACCATCCGCTGGAGCCTGACGCAGGGCCCAATCTCATGAACTGTGAGATCATGGCATGAGTGTAGTGCGCAGGCGGGCGCACCGAAGCAGGGAAGCGAGGGCAAGGGAATGAGGAAAAGAAGAGAGAGTCCAAGGCTGGGAACGGGAGGGACCACAGGAGCGGTGCCCATATTGCCGCTTTATTTCTCACATGCAAGCAGTTTTATGCAAACAGCCACGGCTAAGAGAAGGGCTTTTCTAGACTAAACTTTTTCTGTTCCCACAGTTATTGTTACAACATTTTCCTGGGAACTTTACATCTCTTCTTATTGTTATTATAAGAGTGCCAAAGCGTGAAGGACGTTTGTACAGTAACATCTCAACTCAAGAAGCTTGAAGGACATTGGTGCAATAACATCTTAACGCAAGTGAATTAACCTCTGAGGACCTGGATCAGCCGCAAGGGCTGTGAGGGCACGAGAGCTTTGCTCGATCCCACTCGCCTTCCTGGCTCCTCGCTGCTGCTTCCCACACATGAGCCAAAGTCCAGTCAGTCACGTAACTTACTGAGACACCCAGGTGCGCCCCCCCCCGCCTTTTTTAAGAGAGAACAAGAGAGGACAGGAGTTGGGGAGAGGAGCAGAGCGAGAAAGACAGTCCCAAGCAGACTGTATACTCAGTGTGGAGTCTGAGACGGGGCTCAATCCCAGGACCCTGAGATCATGACCTGAGCTGAAATCAAGAGTTGGACATTCAGCCAACTGAGTCACCTAGGTGCCCCACTTGTTTCATCTTTAAGAAAATGCCAAACTGGCTTTCGAAGTGGTTATAGCATATTGCATTTGTATCGGCAATGTATGAGTGATCCAGTTTCTTCAAAACTTCCCCAACATTTAGCATTGTCACTATTTTTTAAATTTTATTAATAGACTTTCTTAAGAACAGTTTTAGGTTTATCTAAAAGTTGAGCAGGTAATACAGAGAGTTCCTAAATATTCCCTCAGGCAAATTACCCTATTATTAACATTTTACATTAGTGTGCTACATTTGTTACAGTTAGTGAACCAATGTTGGTGCATCATTTTTAACTAAGGTCAATAGTTTATTAAGATTTCATTAGTTTTACCTACTGACCGTTTTCTGTTCTGTAATACCATCTGAGATACCATATTATATTTAGTTGCCATAGCCCCTGAGGCTCTTCTTGGCTGTGACAGTTTTACTGATTTTCCTTGTTTTTGATGGCCTTTATCTTGATGACTTGGTATTGTAATTTTAGTAATTCAAGTGTAGAAACCTCCATTTGCACCTTGTTGCCTTTTTCATTTATAATTGCCTTAAACATTTCCTCTACATGCATTTGGAATCACAAGATAATTCTCAGGAGGAGAGGGAAAGTCTATTTTTGCTTACTCTGTTCTTTCTTCCTTCCTAATCCTCCAATACTTATTTATTGTTTCTTTTCTTTTTAAGGAGCTTTCCTCAGCCACTCTTTTAAAGAAAGTCTGCTGATGCCAGATCCTTTCAATTTTCTTCATCTGAGCATGTCTTTGTTTTTCCTTCATTCTTGAAGGTATAGTGACCAGATATGGGATGTAAGGTATACAATTCTTGTCCATTCAGCCTTAACAAATATTATTCCACATTTGCTGAACCTCCATGATTTCTGATGAGAAATTCCCTGTCATTCAGATTGTTTTCCACTATAATGTGTTCTCTCATTGTTTCCAATGGTTTGTCTTTGTCTTTCAGAAGTTTGACTGTGAGTCATCTTGGGGTGAATTTCTTTGAGTTTTTCACATTCAGAGTTTGTTCAGCATCTTTGAGTTTATGGTTTTTGGTCAAAGTTGAAAGATTTCTAGCTATTATTTTTTCAATTTTTCTGACCTTCATATTTTTCCTCTCTTTTTAGGACTTTGATAACACAGATCCCTGTACTTTTTTTTTTTTTTTCCTCCAGGCTGTTTTCACTTTGTTCTCCAGTGTGGCTGGTTTATCTGTCTTCAGGTTTACTGATTCTATCCTCTGCCTCACTCCCCCACTCATTCTGCTGAGCCAATCCATTAAGTTTTTTTGTGGGGGGTTATATATTTTTCAGTTCTAAAAATTTCCATTTGGTTCTTTTGTTTTGTCTTCTATTTGCTGAGACTTTCTTTTTCATTGCTGAGACTTCCCATTTTTTCATTATTTCAAGCATGTTCATAATTGCTTATTGAAGCATTTTTATGGTGGATACTTCTTTTTGCCAAATCTCAATACAAGATCTCAGTCATCTTGTATTGACATCTATGATTGTATTTTTCAGTTCAACTTAAAATCTTTCTGATTTTTTGCTTATGATGTCCTGATTTTTGATTTTGACTGAATGTTTCTTTCTGTTATTATAAATGCTACTTCTTATTTAAACCTTCTGTTTTAGCTGGCTTCCGATAACCTTGCACTGAAAGGGGAAGAGGATGTGCTGCTCTTCTGGGGATAGAAGTCCATATTCCCCCACTTGTCTTTTGTGGAGAGTTTTCTTATTATTGCTGAGTGGAGGGGGGAGTCTCAGCTCCCCACTAGTCTCTTATTGAGGAGGATGCAAGGTGGCATTATTAGTACTGGGTGATGGTGAACGTCTCGATTTTTCATTAGATCTTTGACATCATCCAAGTGAAAATAGGGTGATGTATCTTGTAACTGTAGGTGACAGTGAAGGCTCCCCACATGGTCTCCATGCCTTATTACTGCCTGGTGGGAATGAAAGACCCAACTCTCTTCTTGGTCTCCCTTGATACCAACCTGGAGGGAGGGCTAGGGTCCTCATTACTACCTGGTAAAGGTTGAAGTCAGACTTTGCTGGCACAGGTGGAGGTGGGTCTACAGATATCTTTTCTGTGGATTTGGGGATCGATTGGGGCAGTTACTGTCTGAAAGTTTACATCTCATTAGGCTGCCCTTTCCTTAGTTCTTTGGCTAGAAAGAGCAGGCTTCTGTTGTTTTTGTTTGTTTTTTTAGCCTTCATTCCTTGGTGTTTCTGGGTTGCCAGCTTCTTTAGTTTCCTTTTTTTTTCTTTCTTTTTATTTATTATTATTATTATTATTATTAAGTTTACATCCAAGATAGTTAACATATAGTTAAATAATGATTTCAGGAATAGAATTTAGTGATTCATCACTTACATATAATACCCAGTGCTCATCCCCGCAAGTGCCTTCCTTGATGCTCCTTGCCCATTTAGCCCATCTCCACACCCATAACCTGTCTGGCAACATTCAGTTTTTCTCTGTATTTAAGAGTCTCTTATAGCTTGCTTCCCTTTCTGTTTTTATGTTATCCTTGCTTCCCTTCCTTTGTGTTCATCTGCTTGGTATCTTAAATTACACATATGAGTGAAGTCATATGATACTTGTCTTTCTCTGGCTGACTTATTTTGCCTAGCATAATACATTCTAGTTCCATCCATGTTGTTGCAAATGGAAAGACTTCATTCCTTTGCTCACTGAGTAGTATTCCATTGTGTGTATGTATGTGTGTGTATATATATGTATCTATCTATCTATGTATAGATACATATATATATACATATACCATATCTTCTTTTATTAAATTTCTTAAATCTTTATTTTGAGAGAGAGAAAGGAAGAAAAAGGAGGAGGAGGAGTAACAGAGAGAGAGGGAGACACAGAATCTGAAGCAGGCTCCAGGCTCTGAGCTATTAGCACAGAGCTTGATGTGGGGCTCAAACCCATGGACTGTGAGATCATGACCTGAACAGAAGTTGGTTGCTTAACTGATTGAGCCCCCCAGGTGCCCCCCACATCATCTTTATCCATTTTTCCATTGATGGATATTTGGACTCTTTCCATAATTTGTCTATTGTTGATAGTGCTGCTATAAACATTGTGGTATGTGTGCCCCTTCAAATCAGAATTTTTATATTCTTTGGATAAATACCTAGTAGTGCAATTGCTGGGTCATAGGGTAGTTTGATTTTAATTTTTTGAAGAACCTGCATACTATTTTCCAAAGTGACTGCACCAGTTTGCATTCCCAGCAACAGGGCAAAAGTATTCCTCCTTCTCTGCATCCTTGTCAGCTTCTGTTGTTGCCTGATTTATTAATTTTAGCCATTATGACAGGTGTGTGGTGGTATCTCATTGTGGTTTTGATTTGCATTTCCCTGATAATGAGTGATGTTGAGCATTTTTTCATGAGTCTATTAGCCATTTGGATGTCTTTGGAAAAGTGACTGTTCATGTCATTTGCCCATTTCTTCACTGGATTATTTGTTTTTTGGGTGTTGAGTTTGATAAATTCTTTATAGATTTTGGATACCAACCCTTTATCTGATATTTCATTGGCAAATACATTCTCCCATTCCATAAGATGCCTTTTTTGCAGATTGTTTCCTTTGCTTTGAAGAAGCTTTTCATTTTGATGAGGTCCCAAAAGTTCATTTTTGGTTTTGTTTCCCTTGTCTTGGGCAATATCTCTAGTAAGAAGTTGCTAAGGCCGAGATCGAAGAGGTTGCTTCCTGTTTTCTTGTCTAGGATTTTGATGGCTTCCTGTTTTACATTTAGGTCTTTCATCCATTTTGAGTTTATTTTTGTGAGTGGTGTAAGAAAGTGATCCAGGTTCATTCTTCTATATCTCACACTCTAGTTTTCCCAACACTATTTGCTGAAGAGACTTTCTTTTTTCCATTGGATATGCCTTCATGCTTTGTCAAAGATTAGTTAGCCATACATTTGTGGGTCCATTTCTGAGTTCTCTATTCTATCCTATTGATCTATGTGTTTGTTTTTGTGCCAGTAGCACACTGTCTTGATGATTACAACTTTGTAATACAGCTTAAAGTCTGGAATTGTGATGCCTCTAGCTTTGGTTTTCTTTTTAAACATTACTTTGGCTATTTGGGGTCTTTTCTGGTTCCATACAAATTTTAGGTTTATTTGCTCTAGCTCTATGAAGAATGCTGGTGTTATTTTGATAGGGATTGCATTTAATGTGTAGATTGCTTTGGTTGACACAGACATTTTAACAATGTTTGTTCTTCCAATACAAGTGCATGGAATGTTTTTCCATTTCTTGTGTCTTCTAAATTTATTTCAGAAGCTTTCAGAAGCTTCCTATAGTTTTCAGTGAAAGTTCTTAATAAAATGAATACTTGTTCTCTTAGAGCAGTCTGTGTCCCTGCTTATTCAGTTATAGATGTAATATGCTTAACTTGTTCTTGCTTTGGGTTTTGCTGAACTCTCATGCATGGTGGGTCCACATATTACAAGTGCATTGTGGATAGGCCTATTGCCCATATGTATATTCTGTACTCACATGCATGCTCCACTGTCCCATTGAACTTCTCTTACTAAAGACAAGTTTAAAAATAAAATTATTGTGATTATCAAGACATTGATACTAGAATATTTAAGGAAGCATAATTCTGAGCACAGAGGTCTGGCTACCTGCACAGCTGATCATGAACCATGAAACTCACCCTTATGAGTCAGAAGCAAGTTTCCTGTAATTTTAGTGCCTTGTACCTAAATTGTCTGGGACTTTTTGCTTTTCACATCTCAATACCTAGCTTTCCTCTAAGCTATGAAATCTGGCATTTCAGTGTCCTATTACCTGAAGGATTTATTAGTTGAGCAATTTGCATAACCAATTTTTGTTTGAATATTTACTTGCTTCTTACCCCATCACATATATTGGCCCTTGTTATCTTTGTGAGTGCAGTTGTCTTTTTTCCTCCTGGTTTAAACTTTCTACTTCAATTCTGCTACATGTGAACTTCAGGATTTCTGCTTTTAGGATCATTGTCTACATTAACACTCATACTTCCTAACTGTGCCCTAATTTACCTGTTTCTTTTCTTTGACTTTCATCTGCAATCTAGTAATGCCCATGGCTTGCTGCTCAGGTACACTAGAGCTATGTTTTTTCAAAGTATGACAACATATATATATGTAGATATTGCTTTTTAACACACACATACACACAAAGTTGTATATTGGTTCACAGGATTAATTTATTGATTAATTGATTAATTTGAGAAATCGTTTCTTGTATATATTTTTGAGAGAGAGAATGGCTGCACTCAGGGGAGGAGCAGAGAGATGGGGAGCAAGAGAATCCCAAGCAGGCTCTGCACTGTCAACACAAAGCCTGATGTGGGGTTCAAACCCACAAACCTTGAGATCATGACCTGAGATGAAATTAAGAGTTGGATGCTTAACCAACTGAGCCAGCCAGGCGCCACAGGGTTAAGTGAATTTTTTAATGGTCAAAATGTCTGAAGTCTGTTCTTCTATAAGCACAAATGATCTTCACATTGGAAAAAAGACTGAATTGTTGCATAATTGTAATATAGTATAAATTAAGTGCATAATTCCTGATGTACTAACTGAATACTGGAATGATCATTGTGCCATAAATTTCCTCACAGATACTTGTTGTTATCATAATCTTCAGAGTGGATTATCAGACGTGTTGAAGAGAAGGAGATGAGGCCAAGAGGTAGAGGAAAAGCACATGTGAAGGATGGAGATAGGATGTGCACATTGGTTTGACTAGAGGATTCAGGGCTTTATGGAAGCAGAGAGCAATGGCATTTTATTCAGGAGATACAAGGACATTCTTTGTTTTGTTAGACTATATCGAATGCTTGTTTTATGAATTTGATACAGTCATTTCATCAGAAAGCTACTGAAGATTAGTGAATAAAGGAATGATGCTATAAAATTGGGTTTGAGTGATTATCTTAATAATAGTGTGTATCTTGGAATATCGAAGAGAAAGGCTAAACTCTAAGAAACCATCCAGAGTTGTGCTGTCCATTATGGTGGAGAAATGTAGCTCCTGAGCACTTGAAATATGTATGTGTAGCTGAGGCCTCCAGCTCTTTCCCCTCTGTAAAAAGAGTGATAATTGTATCCATGCTATAGAGTTGTGTGAGGCTTAAATGACTCATCCATGTACAGCCTTTGCAAGAGTACCAGCTATGCAGTAAGCAATTAATATTGACCCTTATGTATATCGTTCATGCAAAATACTGACTATTTAAACAAGTGTCCAACTACATTGCATTGCCAGAACACTGCAGGTAAAGAGATTCTAAGTATCCTTTAAAAAACATTTGTCTTTTGCCATCCAACTGTTTCTTGATATATTTTGAGTTAGAATAACTAGATATTTGAGTCAAATCTCACCAGTCAGATTATATGGACCTAAAGTTTGACCAGATCTGCCTGCAGGCATATTACTTAATCTCAGCAAGTCTCTGTTTTCTCTTCTCTGGAATGAACAGAAAAATGCTTCCGCAGTCTGTGTGCCCATTGTTAGGAGATGATGAATGAAACGAGTTAAGCATAATATGAGGCATAATGTGATTTTACTGTTCTTGTTTCTTTAGAAGAACCCCTCGCCATCCTGTAAATGTAGCACTTTTTATTTTAATTTCTCTATAAGAATATGTTTTTGAATCATGGCCACAAAATCTGAAAGACAAACATTTCAATTTTCCTTTTCATTTTCTCCCTTATCATTTAAGGCTGCATTTATTATGAAAAAACTATTTCTATGAATCTTTTAACCTATCAACTGGCTTATAAAACTGTTAATTGGTTATGGAACACAGACAGATGTCTGCTAAATCAATTTTTTTTTAGCTCAGTAACCCCACTTGAATCTTTTTTCTGTTATAATGTGTTGAGATTTATTTTGACTTTTCTTCTCTCTCTATATAGTTTGCTTAATGAACTCTGTTTCTGTTCACTTGGCTCTAATGACCTTGCATTTGGAGGTTTGGGGAAAAATAGCTGAATGAGAATCATTAGTAATAAAAAGTGATTTTAGGATTTGTTAGTCCTTTATATAGCAGTATGTATTTGCCTCCCAATCCAAGGTTAACACTCTAGGAAAAGGAACTTTTCAAAGATTGCTTCTCAAATGAACAATTATTTTCTATGTGCAAACAAGAGGAGATATTTTGTAAGGAACACTTATTCTGTCATTGATTAAATAGCTGTTCCTTTCTCCCCTGTTATATAGGACAGAACTCCAAAGGACATGCTCTGCCCAGTTATAGCATAGAACGCTAAAGGACATAAATAAACACTGTTCTCTCACTGATTAAATAGCTATTCTTTCCTGCCTAGTTCTGTGTAGAACTGTAAAGGAATCTGGTTTGCCAGTTCTCTTTACTAGCATCCTGAGATGCTGACCAACATGAAGTTAAGGAGTTTAAAACATTCTTAAAGTGTTATTCTTGGTATAAGGCATTATAGGGCCTCTGTCAAAATGGGTTGAATTATTTGATTTATCTAATGACTGATTTTACCCTTATTTATTAAGTGATCTATTCTCCATATGATCTAAATGGGATCACAAAAATAATCTGTGATATATTCATCTCTTCAGTGCTTTCCACAGGGTTTACTTGATAGGTCTCTGTTTACAGAGATTCTGGCCTAAGGATGAAGGCTGCTTTTGGAGCACAGAGGGTTGCCTTAACCAGAAAAGACTTTTAAAAAAAATTGTTATTTGAGTATAGTTGACACACAATGTTACATTAGTTACAAATGTACAACGTAGTGATTCATCTTCTCTACATATTATGCTATGCCTATTACAACTAAAGCTACTATCTGTTACCTTACATGCTGTTACAGTATCATTGACTATGTTCCCTTGCTCAGCCTTTTATTTCTGTTACTTATTCATTCCATAACTGGAAGCCTTTGTCTCTCACTTCCCTTCACCCAACTTTCCCCTACCCCCCATTCTCCCCTGTAGCAACCATCAGTTTATTCTCTGCATTTATAGGTCTTATTATGCCACTTGTGTGTTTATTCATGTTTTTTTAGATTACATATATGAGTGAAATATGGTATTCACTTTTCTCTATCTGACTTATTTCACTTAGCATAATATCCTCTAGGTTCATCCATGTTGTCACAGATAGCATGTTCTCATCTTTTTAAAGATGCATAATATTCTATTATAGATATATCTTCCTTATCCATTTATTTATCGAAAGACACTTAGTTTGTTTCTATATCTTGGCTATTGAATAATGATGTAATAAACATATGGATGCATGTATCTTGGGGAAATGCTTTTTTAATATATGTATCTCCTCATTTTATACACAAAAAAATTACCATCCAGGGTGCCTGGGTGACTCAGTCGGTTAAGCATTGACTCTTGATTTCAGCTCAGGTCATGATCTTCTGGTTTATGGGTTTGAGCCCTGCATCGGGCTCTGCACTGACAGCTCAGAACCTGCTTGGGATTCTCTTTCTTCTTCTCTGTCTTCCCCTTCCCAGTTGTGTGCACTTGCTCTCTCTTTCTCTCTCAAAATAATTAAATATAAATATATAAATATAAATTATCATCCTTCCTATTAGAGTTAGTTTGAGAATCCTCTGTTGTGAGATTAAATTAATGGTGGGTCCTCAAATATTATTTATTTATTGTCCTAGTAGAGCTTGGGAGATAATAAAGTTGCCAGGAGGAAAGAGGTAAAGTACGAGCCAGAAAACTGTATTAGGTTAGAAAAAAAAGTCATGGACCTAATTATAAGAGCAAGGCCAAAGATAAACACATAAAAGTATTTGTGAATGGAAGAGGAACTGTTAAACTAGGAGGTCAGTTGGATGAAAAGCAAGGAGTTTCTTCATACCTAAAATGGAGCTCGGAGCTAGTCATAATATATCTTACCTTTAGTTTCACAGTATATTTTTGTTAATGCTCCTAATAGTGCCTGGCATCTAGTAAATCTCAATCAACAACAGCTATTATTATTATTATTATTATTATTATTTGAAGTGAGGAATCTGACCCTGATAATAATTTCCAAATATGAAAATTTAGAAATGGATTTTTTTATCCCTTTCAAACTTAAATGCATATCTGGTGCCTGGAATTCATCCTAATGCCATTGGAGTTCATGTCACATGTGTTCCTTCTTCTTTATTTTTATCATAGAGAGATGCAGCCCTCCTATCCTCACGATGAGTTTAGTGATTTAGAAATCAAGCCCTGTAGCTATATAACCTATTCGGTTGCTGAACTGTGACACACTGTTTCATTAGTCATACCAGATTGTTTTGGAAATATGCCCTATCAACCTATAAATTATGGAGCTGCTGTTATAAATTCATAGCACAACTATATGGGAAGTTTTAGATTAAGTTCATATTCTGTTTAGCTGAATTAAAATATGAATGAGCTACTTTGCATCCCAGACTTTGGTTCACTGAAAGTCTGAAGTGGGAAGATGATGTCAGAAAAAGAATGAGAATACAGTATTATTTGAAGTTCATATTCAACCTGTCCTTTTGACAGATGCATATTCTTGGCTTATTTTAATACGATGATTGAAAAAAAATTAAGAATTCTAGCTTAGTCTTCTATGGCTTTTCAAATACATAAAGATATTCACTCCCTTGGGGGCGAGGAGATTATAAGATTCTAAATAATAGGAGGAAATTTTATGTTTGATGATGATTTAAATTAATCCAGGATGTTGTTTATGGCTCTACTAGCTTATTGAATTATTTTGCCAAGTTCCTAATTCACTCAAGCAACAAGCATATACTGAGTGAGTGCTAGGTTATATAGTTACCATGCCTGACCCCTCTCCTCCAAGAGTATGCAGTGTAATGGGACACAACACAGATACAGAAAAAGACAACAGTGGCAGACGGTCTGTTGTATTGCTAAGCAAATGACACTGATAGCAAGTGCTGTCAAACTTCAGAGACTGTCTTTGCAGAGATTTCATTCTTGGCTGGAAGGAGCACTTCTTTATGACTCCAGCCTTGCCTCCAGCTTTGACTTCTTTACCACACTCATGTTACTCATCTCTTATCCCTAGTGGGGATACATTGAAATAGAATTTAACCAGGTTAAGAGAAAAATTATGTAGCAAAACCACATATAGAGTCTTTACAATACCTTAGGTAGCCCTTAACTTATGGTCCTCCCAAAATTTGTTGTCAGATGATGTCAGTTTCCCTATGATGATAATGTTCAACATTAGTGCTTGATACATAGAAGGAACTTAACAGGTATTTGTGTAATTAGTGGTTTCTAAAATTGTTTTAACATGCATTCAGAAGTCACTGTTTATAAATTTAAAAAATATAATGACAAATTTTTAAATTGCATTTTCAGAGAAGCCCAATGACCACAATTCATATTTACAGAAGTCTGCTCAGCATGATCAGCTTTGGACAGTACTCACATAGCTCATAGACTATGATGTCCCTCAGAAAGGGTCTTTGCATGCACATTCTGTGTCTATTCAGGTTTTCCTTCATACTACATTTATGGAATACCAACAATTCTAAGATTCTAGCACCAGGGCCCCAGCAGTGAACAAGACATATGAAACTTCTATCTTTGCATTCTATTTAAAAAATGGACAGTATGCTAATACAGACAAAAATATCAGTGATCATAAGGGCTAAGAAGAAAATCCAAAGTAAAAGGATGTGGACAGATTGGTGGTAAGAGAGGAGTTGACCATAGTAGTTCTTTCTGAAAAGAAAGCTGGGACTTGAGTGAAGTGGAGTAAAGTAAGAGCATTCAGGCAGAGAGAACAGGAGGTGTGTAGGTCCTGAGGCTAGAGCGTACCTGGCATGTGTGAGGAACAGCAAGGAGCCCACAGGGCTGGTTGGGATTAAGTGATATGGTATGAAGTTGCAAAGGTAGCAAGGATTTTATTAGAGGAGGACTTTTAAACTGTCATAAGGACTTTGGAATTTCTCTTTGTGAGACAGGAAAGAGTAGTGACAAGCTGCTGTAAAAGGAAATATCTGATGTTTTGAGATAATTACTTATGAATTCAAGTTAGAAGCAGGGAGAACATTTAGAAAGCTCTGGCAATAGACCTGGTGAGATACAGTGATAGGTTGAGCCGGGGGTTAGGGGTAGCTGTTAAGTGGGAGAAGTGATGAGTTTTCTTGATTAATTTCAAAAGTAGATCTGAAAGGATTTGTCAGTGGATTGGATGTAGCTTGTGATCAAGAAGAATCAAGGGGCACCTGGGTGGCTCAGTCACTTAAGTGTCTGACTTCAGCTCAAGTCATAATCTCATGATTTAGGAGTTCAAACCCCGCATCAGGCTCCATGCTGACAGCTGGAGCCTTGAGCCTGCTTCGGATTCTGTGTCTCCCTCTCTCTGCCCCTCTGCTGCTTGCACTTGCTCTCTCTCTCTCTCTCTCTCTCTCTCTCTCTCTCAAAAATAAACAAATATTTAAAAAATTGAAAAAGAAAAGAATCAGGGATATCTCTTAGATTTTTGTAAGCATGGAGTTTACACTTACTGAGCTAAGGCGCACTGAGAGGAGAGCAGGTATGTGTGTGGGGAGGGGGTGTGTGAAAAAAAGTTTGGTTTGGGATATATTAAATTTGAGAGCATTAAAGTTGAGAGGTTGAACTGGCAATTGAATATATGGGCTTAGCGATGGGAACAGTCAGGGCTGAAAATATAACATCAGGAGTCTTCTGCATGTAAATGGCATTTAAAGCATGGAGCTGCATGAGCTCACCTATAGAGTGAATACTGATAGAGAAGGGGTAAATGAGAGGACTGAGTCCTTAGGGCCCTGTAAAATGTCAAGGTAAGGGAGCCGAGGAGAAATTCGTTATGGTGCCAGAAGAAGCAAATGAGGAAGGGAGAGTCCTACGACATAATGAAAGGGAACGTGTTTCAGGAAGAGGGAAACTGTTCGATGTATTAAATGCTGCTAAGAGAGTGAGTAAAATGAGAACTGAGAAGTAACCAAAAGATTTTAGAATAAAGAGAACACCAGTAACACCTTTCCTAAAATTCCCTTTTCTCATCTTTACATCTAGCTGGTTACTTCCCAACCATCAAGTCCCTATGGTGCAAAAATAGTTTTCCCAAAACAAAACAAACAAAAACAGATTAGGAGAGGAGAGGGATGGGGAAAGGAGGGAGAGGATGAGAACATGTAGCTGATTATTATGTAAATGTATACAAATGTTAAAACAATGAAATGGGAGGGTTCTAGGTCGGGGTCAAAGCTATATGATAATATTGACAGATACTGTTGTGTTGTGGAGGGGAGCCCTAGGCTACGCATACCTGTTAACAAGCCATGTGAGAGAAGACCTCAGTGATATTTGAGCTTACTAATGGTAGAGCATAAACTAACATTTAGAAGTGTGTAAAAACAGAGCATTGGTCTCTTTGTATCAGTACCTAATCTGATGACAAATGAGAATTGATCCATTTTCAGAAATCTTGTCTTTGCTGTTCCAGGGATTTCACTTTTTTTTTTTTTTTTTAAGAGAGTGGGGAGAGAAACAGTTAGGGGAGAGGTAGGGAGGAGAGAGAGAGAGAGAGAGAAAGAGAATTCTAAGCAGGCTCCACACTCAGACCTGGAGCTTAATCCCATGACCCTGGGATCATGGCCTGAGCTGAAATCAGGAGCCAGACCCTCAACCAACTGAGCCACCTAAGTGCCTCTGTTGACACCCCTTTATTTTTTTTTTATATAAATATGCTAGAAAATAGTTTCTGAAAGTATAGTATATAACCATTTCAAATTAGGAAATAAAATATTTGAGATACAAATTGCTTTTTAAAAATGATTTTAGTAAGAAAACTAGTAAGCATGAATGAAAAAGGAAGTAAGCAGGGCCTCTCCAATGAAGGAGTAATCATGCAGAAGCTCACTAGAAACCTCGGTGTATTAAGTAAAATATAGTTATCAGTGGGATAGCTCTCTGGTCTACCTAGATACTTAGAGGAATTCAGTAGCTGATTAAACTAAGCCATTTGACAATTGTTTTCTTAGGTCTTGTGTTAGGAAAAAATAGAATTGAAATTAAAAAAAAAATTCTTTGACTTCAACATACAGCCAAAGAAAGAGAGATGCATTAATAACATCTGGAACACAGATCCATAGTACAAGAGAAACCAAGACTAACAGAAAGCAGGTAGTGAATAAAAAAAATAGTAATTCATATTTTGCTGTATTAATTTTTCATGGGATATTATTATATTCTTATCGAGTGAGCAACAGTGATTGTGTTGTTTCAGGAAGGTATTTATTTTCTCTTCTTAAAGCAATATAATGATTCCAGAGATTATATTATTGATGTAAGATTTGCTGCTACAACTTTATGGGCTTAGTCTACTGCTTCTCAAACTTAAATGTGCATACAAATCACGAGGGGACTCTGCTACTGTCAGATTCTGTCTTGGTAAATCTGAACCTGGGCTGACCTACAGACTATTTGCATTTGACTCTTCCTCAGAGTGAATCTCTTTGGACTGATTTCACCTTACTAGATTAGCATCATTTCAGTTTGCATTGTTCCTCGTAGCCAACAACTGGGCATGTTCTTGACCAACAACTGGGCATGACTTTTTTTTTAAAGTTTATTTATTTTGAGAGAGACAGAGACAGCAGAAGTGGGAGAATGGCAAAGAGAGAGGGAGAGAGAGAAACCCAAGCAGGCTCTGAGCTGCCAGCACAGAGCCCAATCTGGGGCCCAAACTCTTGCCACTGAGAGATCATGACTTGAGCAGAAACCAAGAGTCTGACACTTAACTGATGGAGCCACCAAGTGGCCCCTAAGCATGCTTTCAGTAAGTGATAGATTTGCAATTATCTGTTCCTGCTCATTATCCAGACTTCCTTATGGCCAAGAGGAAATATTTTGAGTGTTGGGGAACAGTCTGTGGCCATGGGATAGAACGAAGTCAATAGTCCTGTGTAAAGATTGTGACCATGGCCTCTTTAGCTCTGTGTTCTAAATCTGGGTTTAATTCAGTTTTGTTAATCCGTCAAATTTTTTGGGTAATGAAGCAAAAGATGGAGCCAGTGGTCTTTATCCTGTTCCATGATTGTGGATTACACTCCTAAACAAAACTATTCAGAAACATGGCTCGTTGTTTGGGGAAGAGGTATATATTTTTTAAATTAGAAGAAAAATTTAATGTTTATTTATTTTTGAGAGAGAAAGAAACAGAGAGAGAGAGAGAGAGAGAGAGAGAGAGAGCGCATGAGCAGGGGAGGGGCAGAGAGAGACACACACACAGAATCTGAAGCAGGTTTGAGGCTCTGATCTGTCAGCACAGAGCCCAGTGGGCTTAAACCCATGAACCACAAGCTCTTACCTGAGCCAGAGTCAGACACTTAACTGATTGAACCACCCAAGTGCTCCTGAAGAAGAGGTATATTTAAGAAAAGTAGCATGAATACCAATACTGATAAAAGCAACCCCAAAATTAATTACCTACATAGAGTAAAACACTGCCTCTTCCTCCTGTTCATACCCAGGGCAGTAGCTCTCAACCCTGGCTTCCCACAAGTTTCATTTTGGAAAGTTTATAAAATATTCAAACCTTGCCCTACCACCCCTAAAGGTTCCTTTTTAATTGGTAGAAAGGGGCCCTGGGTGTCAGCATTTGTGTTACAGATCCCTGATTGTTCTAATGTGTAGCTAAGGTTAAGAACCACTGTTTTAAGAGTTAGAAAGGGAAAGTTTACAGATTTCTCTTTTTCAGGCAAAATATAAGCCACACAACAAATGGCTTAAATGCTGTAGGTGTCGAATAGATGTTTGATACATAAATGGTGTTTAAAATTGAGGGTACCTCTGCTTAATTGATCTGTTACTCGCCCAAAGAGATACAGAAAAAAAGTAATTGATGATCTAAAATTCACAATGATTTCTTTTTTCATCTCTAAGTTTAGAAATAAATCTCCATTAATTTTTTAACAGTTTTCTCAGTACCTAATAATACATTTACACCCCTGCTGAGGGTTGTCAGGGATGTGGATAAACCTCCATTATCCCATAATATAAGTGAGGAGGATATACTTTTTTGAAACATATTGAAACATATCTTGGTCTAAACTACCTGGAGTCGTTGAAGGAGCTCTCTCTCTCTCTCTCTGAGCAAATCACGTCTGCAGATAGCTACTACTCAAGAATTCCAGTCATCTTACATTTTTTCACCTTTTTTGCCATTGCTCAGTCTTAGGATTCCTACTTTCATCTCTCACATCCTTAAAAACATAAATTTGGGCATTCCATTCATTATCTAGGCTATATTGAAATGCTGCTTATTCTATGAAACCTTCTTTCTTCCTCTGGTCAGAAAAGTTCTCTCCTACATGAGATTCGAATTAAGAATTATCTTTAGTAGCCTATGACACCTTATCTAGTAGTTACTTATGTGTGTGATTATTACCATCCCCTCATATATGTAAGCAACTTGAAAGTTGGGGCTATGGCTTATGAAAATTTTATTTTTCACTAACTCTTATATATATAGATACATAAATGCAATAACAAAGTAATTAAACTTTGAATTAAACAACTAATTCTGAATATCATGAATTTATTAATTTTCAATTCAGAAGATAAATTTTCATGATGTCATCATCAAATTCTTCACTTGATCTGAGCCAAAAGCCTGAGAAGCGATCATCAAATTCTTAAACATTATACATTTTCTTTTATGGACTAAGCACATTATGCAGAATACAAAAGGATTTAGCTAAAACTTAACTCAAGAAGCTAGGCAAATAAAGAACAACCAGTGAAATACAGAGAATTTCACACAGAGTCTAAATTACAAAGAGAAAAAGCTATAAGAAATCACTACTTTTGTAGACTCTTATACAGTAGTGAAACAGCCTAAGCCCTGAAGAATCTCTTAAGTATATTCAAAAAATGCTCATTTTTCATAATGATAGAGAAGAAACTGGACACTTTTATTGAGAACAGAACCTAAATTGAACAAATTGGAGCCCTGGAGAAGAGACCAGAAGACAAAGACCTCAGGATATACAATGACCACAAAATATAATACTGGGGACATGAGAACATTGTTGTAAAAGGTATAAAGCTCAACCTCTCAGAAGTAGAGTCAAGATACCTTCCTTCCTTCATTCTTTCCGTCCTTCCTTTCTTCCTTCCTCCCTCACTTCCCTTCCCTCCCTCCCTTTTTCTTTTCCTTCCTTCCTTCCTTCCTTCCTTCCTTCCTTCCTTCCTTCCTTCCTTCCTTCCTTCCTAGATTCAAGGGAAGTTATATTTATTTTTTTTATTTGAGTATAGTTAACACACAATTTGACATTAGTTTCAGGTGGACAACAGAGTGATTCAGCAACTCTATAGGTTATGCTATGCTCCAAGTGTAGCTATCACTGGCAAAGTGATTAGACAACTTTTTGAATCAGGCTTAGCCTCCAGACATAGAAATGGAAACAAAAAGAAGCTCTATTTCTGAATACATCATAGTAACAACAAAAAAAGGAGCTCTTGAGCCATCTGACTTTTCTCTACTCCCGATATAGGATCCCTCTCCTAATTCATTTGTTAAAAAACAAGCAAACAAAACCCCCCAAACCAACTTCATTCAAATACGAAAAAAATCTTACAATATAACCCCATATAAATTGCAGTTTATAAATAAATTATAAATAAACTAACTGATGTTCCAGAGATGTATCCAAATTAGACAAAACTACTCTCAGATTTTTAGTCTAGAAAATTAATATGATCAAAGTTTTGCAAGAAAAGCATAAATCTCTAATATAACAGCTTTGAAGTGAGGTAGCTAGACAATCGTAGAATCTGAAAAGACCACAAGAAATAAGGAATGCTCTAGAAAAATGCAAAAGAAAGACATGTTAGAAATAGACATTAAAATAGAAGAAATACAGGGTCACCTGGATGGCTCAGTCGGTTAAGTATCTGACTTCAGCTCAGGTCATGATCTCACAGTCAGTGAGTTCTAGCCCCACATTGGGCTCTGTGCTGACAGCTCAGAACCTGGAGCCTGCTTCAGATTCTGTGTCTCCCTCTCTGTCTTCTCCTCCCCCACTCACACTCTGTCTCTCAAAAATGAATAAATGTTAAAAAATAAAAATAAAATAAAAAATAAAATAGAAGAAATACAGAACATTAAATTCAAATTTAATGAACAGCAGCAAGAACATATGCAACAAAATAAGATCAAAATATTTTAGAATTGTAAGTATAGAAAATAAGCTATATATACACACACACATATATATATTGATCATATCAATAATTTTAAATTGATTATTTAATTTTTTAAAAATCAATTAAAATGATGATAACTCATTTATTAAAGTATAATTTTAGATTGCCAATAAAATAATATTCAATGTTATTGCTTTAATAAGAGACAACCATAAATGACTAATAAATATTAAAGATTAAAAGGATGGATAGTGATATATATCAAAATGAGAAAGCTATTTAAAATATATACTAAAACAAACTAACATAAAGACATAGACATTGGAAGTGGCCAGAAAACTCGCTTACTATCTTGAAAACTGATTGTTAAAAAAAAAAAGAAATAAGCAGTTATCCTACCTCTACAAATATTTAAGAGTAACTAAATAACCTCAATATGAAAGTTCTTCAGTGCATTAGCTTTCCAGGTAATTTATGCAGAAAGAATAAAGGAACTAGAAATATAACTCTTTTGTGATCTCTAATGAAATAAATGATTCAGACAGGGATCATAAATAGATGATAAATCTGTTAGGTTAAAATTGATGGAGAACTTTTTAATAAAGAGATCAAGTTGTCACCATTGGTCAGTTTATTTTCACTAAAAATGAGATGCGTAGACATCATGTGCCTCCTCATATGATGCAATATGGTGAACACTGCCACCTATAAAGGGTTCTTGTCACACACACATGCACACATAGAACTTAAATCTATTCTTGAGATCTAATTTTTAGTCTGTTAGAAGTATAGGGGGTAGAGGAATAAGTTAACAGACATCAAGAGGAAGCAAACTATCAAATACAAAATGGAAATATTTTATAAGAAAAAAACAACCCCCCCCCCAAACAAATAAAAAGAGAGGGCAAAAGGAAAAACGACCCAGTTTCTCTAATGACATTAAAAAAAAAGATGATGGTGGTAATGTTCTGAATTTAAAAAACTTAAAAAAGACTCAGGAGTAGAGTGAGGATATTTTCTAGTTGGAAAGGACAGTCATGTTTGCTCTTAGTATCCCACTTGAATTATTTTATTACCCTTCTTTACTTTTACTCTAGAAGTATTTGGAGTTTAGATTATATGACCACCTTATTTATGAGGTATACAGTCACATATACTGAGAAGATTTGGCTTGGATCCTGATCCACACAAACCAAGGGGAAAAAAAAGCCTCCATGCACAAAAACACACACACAAAAATTACATATATGTACTATATATAATGTTTGTACATATAAATTAAAATCTGGAGTTTTCTGTTCATATATGCTTTTTTTTTAACAATTAGGGGAATTTGAATATAACTTGAGATTAGGTAACATTATGGAATTTTGTTAGGGAATTCTGTGTGCAATGACATTACAGTTATATTAGAATATTAGTTATATCAGTATTTTGGTGTGAAATGACATAATGTTTGGGATTTCCTTTAAAGTAGTCAAGCAGAGGGAGGCCTGGGTGGCTCAATCAGTTGAACATCTGACTTTGGCTCAGGTTATATCTCATGGTTTGTGGTTTCGAGCCCCACCTTGAGCTCTGTGCTGACAGCTCAGAGCCTGGAGCTTGCTTTAAGATTTTTTAAAAATGTTTTTTATTTATTTTTGAGAGACAGAGAGAGAGAGTGTGAGCAGGGGAGGGTAAAAGAAAGAGAGAGACACAGAATGTGAAGCAGGCTCCAGGCTCTGAGCTAGCTGTCAGCACACAGCCCGACGCGGGACTCAAACCCACAAACCAGGAAATCATGACCTGAGCTGAAGCCGAATGCCCAACTGACTGAGCCACCCAGGCGCCCCTGGAGCTTGCTTTAGATTCTGTGTTTCCCTCTCTCTCTCTGCCCCTCCCCAGCTCATGCTCTGTCCCTCTCAAAAAATAAATAAATGTTAGAATAATTAAAAAAAATAAAATAAAATAGTCAAGCAGAAACTCAAAAGAGGGGACTTGGAGTATTATATATAACAAATATTGATAGTTATGGAAGCTAAGGGAGAGGTGGACAATTGTTCATTTTCTCTGCTTTGTATATGTTTGGAAATTTTCAAAATGAAAGGTTGAAACAAAATAGTTGTTTTATAAAACGAAAATTATAGTATTGATCGAGATTGGTATCAAATTATTATAATTATGAATTCTAAATGTTTATGTATCCTATCACAGAAAATGAAAAAATTGGAAAGAGAAATACAATAATTTACATTGTTAGAGATTTCAATACTAAACTCTCTAAAAATTGGTAGAACAAGCAGTCAGTAAGGATAGAGACTATTTGAATTACTCTATCAACCAATTTGACCTAGTTGACATTTATAAAATACTCCACCCAACAAAAGTATAATATACATCACATTCATTTTTCAGCAGACATGGAAATTTGCAAAGACATATAAAATTTGGGCCATGAAATGTCTCAATAAGTATAAAACAATTCAAGTCACACATAATAAATCCTCTAAGCAAAATCAAATTAAATGAGAAATAAGTAAATCCCCAAATATTTGGAAATGAAATGCCACATTTTTAAATAATCCATGTGTCAAAGAAGAAATCAAAGTGAAAATTTAGGAAGTGTCTTGAACTGAATGAAAACAAAAATATGGCATATCAAAATTTGTGGCATGCTATTAAAGAAATATTTGGAGAGGGGCACCTGGGTGGCTCAGTTGGTTCAGCATCTGACTTTGGCTCAGGTCATGATCTGACAGTTTGTGGGTTTGAGCCCTGTATTAGGTTCTGTTCTGACAGTTAGAGCCTGGAGCCTGCTTCAGATTCTGTTTCTGTTTCCCTCTGCCCCTTCCCTGCTCATACTCTGTTTCTCTCTCTCTCTCAAAAATAAATAAAAATTTTAAAAGATAAAAATAAATAAAAAGAGGGAAGTACTTGGAGAAAATTTATAGCCCTAAATACTTGTATTTGAAAATAATAAAAATCTTAAGTTAATGACCCCAGCTCTACTCAAAGAAATAAAAAAATAAGGGCAACTTATATCTGAAACATGTAAACAATAACAACAACAACAACACACACACACACACACAATAAAGATCAGAGTGTAAATTAATGAAAAAGAAAAAGAATAGAGAAAGTCAGTGGAATCAATATCTGGTTCTTTGATATTACCAATAAAACTGATCATTTTGGCCAGACTGATTAAACAAAAAAGGGAGAAGTTATAAATTACCAATTACAGAAATGAGAGATGTGTCATTGTTACAGATTATAGATTCTACAAATAGTAAACAGATAATAAAGAGATATTATAGAATGCTTATAGCAATAAATTCAATAATTCTTATAAAATGGAAATATTTATTGTAAGACAAAAGCTGTCAGAGCTCATTTAAGAAGAAATAGTTAATGTGAAAATCTCTATATCTATTTTTCAAATTTAATTTTTAATTAAAAGCCTTCAGACAGAAAAAGCCCAAAGCCCAGATGTTTTCACTGGTGATTTCTACCAAATGCTTAAGGAAGAAATATCAACTCTATACACAGTCTTTTGGATAGTTAAAAGGAAGGAATACTTCAAACTCATTCTATGAAGCCAGCATTATTTAGATTCCAAAACCAAATACTAGAGAAGGAATCTGTAGACCAATATCCCTCATAAACATAGGTACAAAAATGCTGAACAAAATTTTAGTAAATTGAATTCAAGAGTACAGGAAAAAGATAAGACATCATGACCAAATGGGCTTTATCCCAGGAATAAAAGGTTGGTTTAATATTTCAAAATCAATCAATGCAATGTACCATGTTAACAAACGTGAGGGGAAAAGTAGATGGAGAGAAATCCTTTGATAAATTCAACAAAAACATCTCGGCAAGTATGTATAAAAGGTGTCTTAGTTTCCTGTGCCTGCTGTAACAAATAATCACAAACTGGTTGGCTTAAAGAAATAAAAATTTATTATCACACAGTTCTGGAAGTCGGAAGTCTAAAATCAAGATGTCAGCAAGGACTGCACTCCCTTTGAAGGCTCTAGGGGACAATCCTATGTGCCCTTTCCAGTTTCTGATCGCTTTTGGCATTCATTGGCTTTCTTGGATCATCACTCCAACTGCCTCCATCTTCACTTCACCTTCTCTTCTGTGTGTCTGTGTCTTCTCCTTTTCTGTCTCTTATAAAACACTTGTCATTGAACTTAGGCCCACTCAGGTGATCTATAATGCTTGTATCTCAAGACCCTTAACTTAATTATAGCTGCAAAGATATTTTTTTTCCAAAGAGGATAACATTCATAGGTCCAAGGATTTGAGCATGAACATCTCTTTTAGATGGCCACCATTCAGCCCACTACAGAAGGAAATTTCCATATTTTGAAAAAGGATGTCTATAGAAAAGCTATAGCTGACATCATACTTAATGGTGAAGGACTGAATGCTTTTCAGCTAAGAACTGGAACAAGGCAAGGATGTGCACGCTCAATACTTTTATTCGTCAGTGTATTAAAGGTTCTAGTCAGTGCAATAAGGCAAGAAAAAGAAACAAAAAACAGCCAATTTTTATTCTGGTGGGATCTACAAAAAAAACCTACTAGACCAAATAAATGAATTTAGAATGGTTGCAGGATGAAAGATCTGTATATGAAAACCACTTTTTATATCCTAGCAACAAACAACTAGAACCTGAAATTGAAAAAAAAAATCTTCCTGGTTGGATTCTTCACCATAATTAGTAGTATTAGTTTTTGCTCTAAAGGACACTTAAAGAAAAAAAAAAAAACCAGTGCAAAAGAGGAATAATGTCAGTTCATGATATAGTAGTATTATATCAATGTTGATTTCCTGATTTTGATAATTGGACTGTAGTTAAGTAACAGACTAACCTTATTTTTAGGAAGTATACACTGAAATATTTTGTTGTTAAGGGACATTTCAAATAGTTCTTCAAAAAACAATATGTATATGAAAGTAAGAGAGAAATGATAGCACAAATGATACAGATGGGGAATATGAACAACGGGTATATAGGACCTCTTTGTAATATTCTTGTATATGTTCTGTAAGTACACCTGAAATTAATTCAAAGTAAAATATTAGAAAATAGAATTTTAGGGAAGGAATTGAAAATAGTGTGTATATACCACCCTTCTGAGGAATTTTGCTGCAAATGGACCCATAGCTCATTGGGCAGATGAAGTCAAGAGGTATAAGACTTTATTGTAGTATCTGGCACAGAGAAATGCTCTTGCTTTTAGAGGCATCAGCTCATTGAGACAATGCTCAGTGAAAGGTATAGCCAGGTCTTCATATTCTTGTGGTGAACAGAAAGGTTAGCAACACTATTCTCTTTCTCTTTTCCATTCTCTCTTCTCTCTGACTCATACAGGTGAGTTTGGGTAAGTTGAATACCATCATTACACTTTTTATTTATCAGTTCTTATACCCAAAATTAGAATTTGCAATGTGGATGCTTATCATTTAAAATGTAAAAAAGCAACAAAAATTGTAATAGAATACTTTTTCTAACTTCTTACAAAATCTTCATAGATTTCCAAACAGAGATTAGGCAAAGTCAATCACTATCAAGATATATTGTAGCAGCATCTACAGAAACAGACTGAGAAGATGAAAATGCATTTTTTAAAAACTGAACGACTGACTCCTTTGTGAGGAAATTTCCCCTATTTACTGGCCTCCATGGAAAGGAGCACAAATGAAAGCTCTTCTGGAACGGGCTCTGATCTTTTCTCAGGTTGCAAGGTGCTGCTTTAACGCTCTCAGACCATTCCGGAATGTGGCCCACAGAATCCTGCTGCTAGTTTTCTTTGCCACTGCTGTGCAAGAAAGATAATTAGAGGGGCCGGGAGAGCTTGGGAAAGCTTGTGCTGTGGATGCTGCAGTCATTATTTCAAGTAAAGTTATATATTCAGATAGAAAAATACTCATTATATGACAGTTTTTCTAAAGTTAAGTCAGATTATCACCTTTAAGTAACCAACACACATTTATCTTTGACACCTTACAATATTATTGAGTAGGTGGAAGATTTTTCAAAACTGTCATGTCTCTTCTTAACAAGATTCTCTAGAAACTGTGGTTCCATTAAGAACACACACACACACACACACACACACACACACACATACACACACACCCTTGCTTTAGGGCATCCTCCCGCCCCCATATTGGATGAGTCTTTTTCATTAGGGTGGGGTTTTTTTGTTTTGTTTTGTTTTTCTAGAAATACTTTAATATCTGTAGTATTTATTTTTTTTTAATTTTCAAAAAATTTTTTAAATTTATTTTTGAGAAACAGAGAGAGACAGCACACGCAGGGGAGGGTCAGAGAGAGAAGGAGATACAGAATCTGAAGCAGGCTCCTGGCTCCGAGCTGTCAGCACAGAGCCCGATGCGGGGCTTGAACCCACAAACCGTGAGATCATGACCTGAGCCGAAGTCAGAAGTGTAACCGACTGAGCCACCCAGGCGCCCCTATATGTAGTATTTATAGTTCTCCAAATTCAAGTTCAATGTCCCATAAATGATATTTAATATATTATTAGAAGGCAAGATATAGTGAAAAGAACATTTTATCTGTTTCCTGGTGAGGGGGGTGGAGGGAGGGAGTGTGTGTGTTGCGGGAGAGGAGAGAGAGACAGAGAGAGAGAGGAGAAGAGAGAATATCAACAATATCCACTCTTGGGGCTCAAAGAAATCATGGAAATCAATCATAGAGTTAAGACCTGGCTTAACTAAGGTATGTGAAAGTGTATACAATAAAAAGTATTATACACATGTTAAGAGGGCAAGGCTTCTTGCTATTTATGAAGTGGGACTAAGACAGCGGGCTTGGTGGACCAGTTCTGGCATCTTCACCTTCTCAGCTTGGTGGGGCAGGCGGGGTCTAGGAGTGGCCACCACCTGCCTGCGAGGTGAGCTGCTGCTTGGTCCTTCCCGCTGGAGCGAGCGCTCCCCAGCCAGCCTTGGAGAGCTCGAGCTACCGGGAGGGCAGGGCACAGGATCCTGGGCACAGAGGGAAACCAGATGGACAACCTTCTAGGTGAGAGACAGAGAGAGAGAGAGAGAGAGAGAGAGAGACAGAGACAGAGACAGAGACAGAGACAGAGACAGAGAGAGAGAGAGACAGACAGAGAGAGAGAGAAAGGGAAAGCAATATTTCACAATAAGGAGCTTTGAGTTACAGATACTTATTTTAGGGTATATTTTTGTTTTTTACAACTAGTTTACACCATAAAATTGGGCAAAGTTGTCTACTTATTTGATATTTACTGGTAAATTGTGACCTGTTAAAAGAAATGTGGGACATAAAACAATAATGTGATGAAAAACAAAAAAAGTGTATAAAAGAAACAAAAATATAATTTATGGAAGATAATTTGAATAAAATTAACTTGTAAAACCTATATGTAGATGGAAAAGATGTAGATAATGCAACATGCAACCATCATGATATGTACTGAGTTTCTGAATACAAAATAAGAAGGCAAATCTATTTCCTGACCTTATCTGGTCAGATCATTCTTAGTAAATGCAAGTCTTCTGACTATCATAGTAACAGCCAGCAGCAAGGGAATTTGCAGAATATCAAGCAAGTAAACTAGAAACAAGAAAGTTTGACTTCCAGTAGAAACAACAAAAACAATCCAATTTATAAAGCTTGGCCAAATTGAAATGGTCCTAGACAAGAATCTGTAGGGTATAAAAGAGAAAGAAAATTTGTTTAGAATGTTGTAATGGGATGCAATTAGGGAAAAGAAAATGTAGGCTGAATATCAGAAACAATTTCCTAACAGTCTATTAGACTGTACATTAGTTTCCCAGGGGAAGAAATGGAAGCCTCATTGCCTGAATCATTTAGAGCTAGACTGATTCCCAGAGGGTGTGGCAACCCAGAAGGAAATGAAAAATGTAGAATCATGAAAGTCAGTCTAAGTTAGTTTTGTAGCACAGTGTAATGCTCTTCTAGGTATTGGAACGGTCTAAAACCACTGCAAGGGACTTATTCTGTCACTTTAAAATGAATAGTTTACCTAGCTACAAAGCATCACCAGCATCAGACAGACTCAGCTCTCACATAAATCTAGCACTTTCCCTGGGCCGAATGCTAGGACAGACAGCAGTCAATGCAATTAAAATGTGGAAAGCAAAAAACCAAAACCAAAACCAAAACACAACACAACAAGACAAAGAAACCCTCACAATCTGGCTGCAACTTGTTCCAATCCAAGAGGCAGTAGAGCTGACTTAGCTAACCCTGCTGTCTAAGTCTTTACTCACTTCTCTCCTCTTTGCCCTGTGCGTCTCCTCCAAAACTTCACTGAAGAGGATGGACTCTAAAATAGGCTATTTTTCGGTCAAGAATAAACACCTCCAAGACTGAACTCCAGGCTTTGAAATGCTTTGCGGACCAGCTTGTACTGTTATATATAGTAGTGACCTTGCTTTTGTTTTTAGTGACATGAAACTTTTCAATGGGTTTTAGTGTTTTCTACTTCATCCATCTTTCTTCTTCTTACCACCAATGCTAGATTCTGTAATTCTGATCAACAACTTATCTCTCTCACCCCAACCCCAAGATTTTCCAGATAGTTCAGGATACATCCAACATTAAAATAAAGTAGAATGGAAATGTATTAATTTAAGACACCATTGTGACTCACAAAGAAAAACACATTTCGCCTTGAACTGTGACACAATACTTTAGCCCTTAGAACTTTTATCTTATGCTTATTGAAATCACTTTTTTGTTACAGATGTTTTACCATTCATCATATTTATGCATGTTTTAAAACTGGTTAAATAAATTGGTTAACATATCTTTAAAGCAATTCATAATTAGAATGACACTTTTCTGTATCTTTTTTTAAAACCCCATTGTTGATATTTATGTGTGTTTTGTCACAAAATACGGTCTTCTGGGCCATGAAGAGCACTGCTAATGCAGCTTTTCTTTAAAGTGTGCTCCACTATGATCTCTGGGATTTCCTCATCAGCTACTGACACCTGTTCTGCATATTTTTTTCTGGCACTTCCTTGTTTGGCGTGTAACAGTCAATAAAAGCGAAAGATAACACATCTTTACCTTCTTGTAGAGGCTTTCTCCTTTAGTGCCAATAAATCACTTGTTTTTAATGTCCAAGAAAATGAATAATAGAATTCATGACTTTTATGATGGAAATTTGCTTTTGGACTGTTAAATATATGTCCTGCTGCATGATTTCTGTATCTTTCTGAACATACACCTTTTAATTTCAGTGCAGAATCATAATGTAATTCTTAAAGACATTTTAAGTGATAGTTAAATGTAACACCTGTAGTACTAACATAACTCAATTAAAATGACAGTGTGAAAGCCAATAACAAATTTCCTTATGTGCCATGCAATGGCATCTGTGTCATTACTGCCACCTGGTTGAGAATGACAGGAAGATGTGAAAAGCCATATTTTCCTGAAAAATAAATCCCCTGATCTTTTTTTTTCAGTTTTATGTTCCTTTAAGAACTTTATTATTGAAGCATAATGGATATACAATGTTATGTTAGTTTCAGGTGTACAACATATTGATTCAACAATTCTATGTATAAATCAGTGCTAAACATGGTAAGTGTAGTCATCACTGTAACCTTACAGTGTTATTTGAGGATTATTGACTGTATTTCCTATGCTGTACTTTTTAACTATGACTTACTTATTTTATAACTGGAAGTTTGTATCTTTTGATTCCCTTGACCTGGTCACGCATCCCTCAATCCTCCTTCCCTCTGGTAACCACCAGTTTGTTCTATTTATGAGTCTTTTTCTGTTTGTTTGTTCATTTGTTTTTTCTTTTAGGTGCCACATGTAAGTGAAATCATATGGTATTTGTCTTTCTCTGTCTGACTTATTTCACCTAGCATAATGTGTACATCCATGTTGTTGCAAATAGCAAGATCTTCTTTTCTATGGCTAAGTAATATTCCTTTATGTGTGTGCACCACATCTTCTTTATCCATTCATCTATTGATGGACACTTAGGCTGCTACCATGTACTGTCTCTTGTAAGTAATGCAGCAGTAAACATAGAGATGTGTATGTCTTCTGAAATAGTGTTTTTGTTTTCTTTGGGTAAATACCCAGAAGTGCAATTACTGGACCATATGGTATTTTTGTTTTTAATTTTTTGAGGAACCTCCACACTGTTTTTCATTGTGGCTGTACCAATTGACATTCTTCTTACCAGGGCACAAGACTTACCTTTTCTCTACATCCTCACCAATTATTCTTAGCTCTTGCTTTTTGACTATTCTGTCTGATGTAAGGTGGTATCTCATTGTGGTTTTGATTTGCATTTCCTAATGATTTGTGATTTTAAGCATCTTTTCATGTGTCTGCTGGCCATCCATATGCCTTCTTTAGAAAAGTGTCTATTCAAGTCCTCTGCCCTTTTTTAAATTGGATTGTTTTGTTTGTTTGTTTGTTTGTTTTCTTGGTGTTGAGTTGTATACATTCTTTATATATTTTTGATATTAATCCATTATCAGATGTACTGTTTGCAAATGTCCTTCCCATTCAGTAGGTTGCCTTTTCCTTCTGTTGACAGTTTCCTTTGCTATGCAAATGTTTTTTATTTTGGTGTAGTCTCAATAGTTTATTTTTGCTTTCGTTTCCTTTTGCCTGAAGAGACATATTCGTGTATATATATATATTGCTAAGGCCCATGTCAAAGAGATTACTGTGTATGTTTCCTTTTACAAATTTTATGGTTTCAGGTCTCACATTGAGGTCTTTAATCCATTTGGAGTTTATGTTTGTGTATGGTGTCAGAAGTGGTCCAGTTTCACTTTTGGCATGTAGCTGTCCAGTTTCTCAGCACATTTTTTGAAGAGACTATATTTTCCCCATTGTATATTCTTGCCTCCTTTCCATAGATGAATTGACCATATAATCATGGGCTTATTTCTGGTCTCTTTGTTCAATTGATCTGTGTCTATTTTTGTGTAAGTACCATTCTGTTTTGATTACTATAGTTTTGTGTTACATCTTGAAATCTGGGATTATGATGCTTCCAGCTTTGTTCTTTTTGCTCAAGATTGATTTGCTTATTTGGGGTCTTTGTGATTCCATATAAATCTTCAACTGGATCTCCTGTTTGTGCTCTTCTAGCACTTTTCCCAGACCTTATTCCTGGCAGCTGGAAAATTTTACCTCTCCCTGAAATTTTACCACATCATGAAAGAAGCCCAGTGGTGTCTTTCCCAAGGGAAATTGCAGGCTCCTTTGTGTCCTGCTCATGGGAAACATCCTATTTGGTGAAAACTCACATGTTAGAGTACTCAAATCTGATTGCCATTCTCAGAATTTTTGTTGTTTCTTGTCTGAGGGACTCTTATCTTATAAAATTAATAAACCAATAAAATAAATTTTCTATATAACAGCTTCTAAGCAGTTCTTAGAGACCTTTTGTCTTGCTCTACTAGCTAATAAGGAACAACCCTCCATTCCTTCAGATTTGGTGATTTCAACAGGTATCATTAATTTTAAGGTGACTTATTAATTTGGAGATGATAAAGTATGGGAAAATTTGTATCTTAGAATTCATACAATAAACTATATGTCACTATACAGTTTTTCTTTCCTATTCATTTTACTCCAGCTGAAGTTAGGTACCATGTCTGTACTGGGATTCTCTTGTCACATAGTGAATGTTATTCAGATCTAATTTTTTTCCTATGCATAATTCTAACTACTTCAGATTAATACAGGCAGTTCTTATTTTGTTTTATTTAGCTTGTTTGTGACTAAGTATCATAACCTTTATTCTTCACAGTATTTTTGAAAGTTACTAATATTGCTAGGAGGTATGTATGCTCTCAGTCCTATAAATCTATGCTACTTTTTCCCAGTGAACAGATGTTTATTAAACACCTACCATGTACCATATTTAGTACCAGACACAAGAGAGAGCAATGAACAAGATCGTTAATTCCTGACCCCACACCATGTACCGACTTGTATACAAAGTCTCTGTGGAATGGTGAGAAGCTATGGAAAGCTACTGAATCTACATAGCTCCAGTATCCCCAGACATCTTAGAAATATTAGGAAAGGAGACATAAAACAATCCCAAAACCAATGCACTAGAATGACTGTGATCTGTATCATAGCAGCTTTGAAATGTGTGTGTGTGTGTGTGTGTGTGTGTGTGTGTGTGTGTGTGTGTGTGTGTTTTACCATATTAGATGATAGGGAATACATCCAGAATTTTGATTGAAAAGCAAAGGACCCAAAGAAAACCTTTGGAAAGAAAGCATGTGGGCACATCTTAATATTATGCAAAGCCTCTTCTTGAAGTGAAAGAGCCAAACTTTGAGGTCAATAGAATAATTTTGTTGGCCTCTGTATACTTTAAAGAAATTAATGAGGAGGAGAAAATATCTATTTAAATTTACCAGGAAAGTGCTTTTAAGAGACCCAAATAATCCCCATCAAATCATTTTAAGTTTCAAAAGGACAAGTAAGTTGTTAATTGAATGTTTAATTAACATTTATTGCTAGCATATTAGTTTTACATGACTCACATTGAGTAATACAGTAGAGTTGTGTTTTTGCTGCCATATGTGCACTTTATAGCATATTCATTTCCCGTATATAATCAACACATATGGTTCATTTATACCCATTTTGTAACACTTGGAATATAATTTTCCTATTTTAAATAATTATAAAGGTTTATAGTTTATCACTACTTTCACCAAATTCAGCAAGAATTTATTGAGGAAACTAAGTATACAGTACTTTGCTAAAAATATTGTGAGAAGTATAAAGATGAAATAGATATAGTTCCCAATGCTGCTTAAAGAATTTGGCATCTGAATGGAGGGCGGATATTATTATGTGCTTGTATGTGCCTTGTGCCATGCCAGGCACCAGAGATGTGGAGATGAGTAAGAGCTGGTGTCTGCTCCTAAGCAGTTTGGCTTTGGTGGGGCATTAGAATAGTCAGAAAGGAAATACAAGGATGCTGAAAGGCCAGAGGCAAAAGAGGTAAAGCATGTGCAGAAATGGAAGTGAGTTCAATATATATTAAAAATAGAATGCAAAAGGTGAGAGAAATGCCTAGAAACTAAACCAAATATGTAGGCCACGGTCTGGCAGTCATAGGCTTCACATGTTATGAAGTTTGGAAGAGAATTATGGATAGTTATTAATGGATTTTAAACCAGAGAATGATATGAGGACCTTTTAGATTTAGGATAATTGTTCTAGTAGTAGCAGAGGGGATGCAGAGACAGATATTTGAGAGACATGGGTCCCCAGTCTTTGTGACTAAGTCCCCAGTCGTTGAGCTAATGAGTATAAGAGGAGAGAGGAATGGAGAGAGGTGAGGATTATGAACTCTTCCTAATAGCTCCCCAATCGTGTCCATTTTCATACACTCCATTCTCTGTCTCCAGCCCAAATAATGTCATCTCTATTTTTGAGTGTAATTTGGCTCCATTATTGCCTCATATAACAAAGTTATCTTTTCCATATTCCTTATTATGTAGTCAAAATCTTAGAAGAAGCTGGTCTAACTCATGAAATTAATGTCTTGGGACAAGTTCTAGAGCCATCTATCAAAATGCATATTATTACCTGGATATCCCAAAAGTTGACCTGAATTTAAAATGGCCACCTTCTATAAAAAACAGACACACAGATTGGTGGAATAGAATAGAGAGGTCAGAAAGAAATCTACACATATAGTGTCAATAATTTGCAATAACAGAGCCAAGAATATGCAGTGGAGAAAGGACAGTCTCTTCAATAAATGGTGTTAAGAAAACTGGATAGCAAAATGCAAAAGAATGAAACTGTACCATTACCTTACTCCATTCACAAAAATTTAACTCAAAATGGATTAAAGATTTGAATGTAAGACCTGAAACTATAAAACTCCTAGAAGAAAATATAGGTGGTAGGCTCCTTGACATTGGTCTTGGCCATGATTTTTTGGATTTGATATCAAAAGCACAGGCAAGGAAAGCACAATTAAGCAAGTAGTACTGTATCAAATTAAAAAGCTTCTGCACAGCAAAGGAAACCATCAGCAAAAGGAAAAGGCAACCTACTGAATGGGAGAAAATATTTGCAAATCATCTCTCTGATAAGTAGTTAATATCAAAATGTATGGAGAACTCATACAATTCAACACCAAGAAACATACAATCTGATTAAAAAAATGAGCAGTGGGTATGACTAGACATTTTTTCCAGAGCAGACATACAGATGGCCAGTAAGTACATGAAAAGATATTCAACATCACTAATCATTAGGGAAATGCAGATCAAAACCACAAAATGATATTTTATACCTGTTAGAATGGTTATTAACAAAAAGACAAGAAATAATATGTGTTGGTACAGATGTGGATGAAAAGGAGCCCTGTGTACTGTTGGTGGTAATGTAAACTGGTACAGCCACTATGGAGAACATTATGGAGGTCCCTCAAAAATTTAAAAATAGATATACCATATGATCTGGCAATTCCACTTCTGAGTATTTATCTGAAGAAAATGAAAACACTAACTTGAAAAGATATGCACCCGCTTGTTAATTGCAGCATTATTTATGAAAGCCAAGACATGGAAACAACTTAAGCATCTACCAACAGATGATAGATAATGAACATTTTGTATGTGTGTGTTATACACACAATGGAGTATTATTCAATCTTAAAAAAAAGAATGCAATCTTGCCATTTGTGACAGCATGTATGGACCTTGAATAAGTCAGACAGATAAAGGCAGATGCCACATGATCTCACTTATATGTGGAACAAAAACAAAAACAAAAACTGCAACAATAACAAAAAAACAACCTCATAGATATGGAGAACAGAGAGTTGATCACCAGAAGCAGGGGCAAGGTGAGAGTGGGTGAAATGGGTGAAGAGAGTCAAAACCTACTAACTTCCAGGGTGCCTGCATGGCTTAGTCAGTTAAGTGTCCAATTCTTGATTTTGTCTCAGGTCATGAGCTCAGGGTTGGGAGATCCAGCCCCACTTCAGGCTCACACTGGGCATGGAGCTTGCTTAAGATTCTGTCTGGCCCTCCCCTGCTTGCACATGCACATATATATACATGCTGTCTCTCAAAAAATAAAAGGGAAGGAAAGGAAAAAGAAAAGAAGAGAAAAGAAAAGAAAAGAAGAGAAAAGAAAAGAAAAGAAAAAAGATAAAGGTGCCAACTTCCAGTTCTAAGATAAATAAGTCATGGGTATCTAAGTACACTGTTAAAACTATAGTTAATAATACTGTATTGCAATCTGAGAGTTGGTAAGAGAGTAAATCTTAAAGTTGTCATCACAAGAAAATGAGTTATAGCTAAGTATGGTGAGAGATGTTAACTGTACTTAATGTGGTGATCATTTTGCAGTATATGTGAATATTGAATCACTACACTGTCGCCCTGCAACAATATCACTTTATGTCAATTATACCTCAATTTAAAAAAAGATTTAGAAAGTGATAACATGGCCAACCACTGATCCTTGTATTTTGTGCATTAACTAAATTCCAGGAAATGTGCTAAGTAATTGATATTCATGATTTCATTTTTAAAGTCCAGGTTGAATGCGTGAAAGAACTAGGAGCAGTGGGACTCACCAGTTCTGTTTGGGTTCCTGCAGCCTGTGGCCCCAGTTTCAGGTCTGGTATATCATTATCACAAATATAAACTTCTTTGTCTTAAGTTGGTGTGATGGGTAATTTTATGTTTCATTTTAGTAGCAATTAATCCAACATGAATCTGAGCATTGTTGTGAAGTATTTTGTAGATGCGGTAAATGTCTACAATTAGTTGACTTTAAATAAATCAGATTACTTTGATCATGTGTGTGAACCTCATCCAATCAGCTGAAGTTCTTAAGAGCAATAACTTGAATTTTCTTGGAAAAGAGGGGATTATGCCTCAAGACTGTAACATAGAGATCCTGCCTCATTTCCACCCTGCTGACGTGCCCTACAATTTTCTCACTCAAGATGACTGCAATTCTTGCCTGAGGTTCTCGTGTGCTGGTCTGCCCTACAGATTTTGAATGTGCCAGCCCCTACCATTACTTGAGCTGGTTTCTTACAAGAAATCATACCTTCACCTTCGCTTCTGTTTCTGTGGTGAACCAGAGACGGACTGATAGAGTGGCTTTTAGATTTGCTCTATCTGACTAGTTTCAAGGACTTTCCCTTTAAGTAGGAAGGTGAGGGGTAAAATGGGAGGGCTACTCTATATCCTCCAAGAGTGGCTGTGGGACCCAAAGGTTGAAAAGATTTGGAATTAATTTCTTGACAGTGGTTCCTGTTCTTTTTCTTTTCTTTTTTTAATGTTTTATTTATTTTTGAGAAAGAGAGAGAGACTGAGTACAAGCAGGGAAGGGGCAGAGAGAGAGGGAGACACAGAATCTGAAGCAAGCTCCATGATCTGAGCTGTCAGCACAGAGCCCAATGCAGGGCTTGAACTCATGAACTGTGAGATCATGACATGAGCCAAAGTCAGACACTTAAACCTACTGAGCCGCTCAGGCATCCCAGTTCCTGATCTATTCAATACCTGAATCTTCTTATTACTTTTATTATGTGGCCTGACTCACATACTCCCATTGGATGTAACTCTCCATGGCAAATACAATTCATTTGCATGTGCTAACTACATTATATATTTTCATGTTCTATATGTAACATTTTTCATTAGTTTAATGACAAATGACTTTAGCCTTGCTCAGGTACAGAAACAAGTAGCTCCTCATGTCTTTCACATGCACACACTGCTTACATTCATTGAATTCTAAATAATAGGTATTCAATGTTGCAATATCCATATGACTTTCATTTTTAAATGATTTAGTGTTGTATTTGCAATGTTAAAGATTCACAACCATCCCTGAAAAATAAACCATGGAGGCCTTTCTCCCCCTCTATGACTTTCATCACATTGCTAGTTTCAGAAACAGGCAAAATCTTTTACATTCACTGAAACACTGTGGGTAATGATCCTTAAAAATTTTAGTGATTCTCTCTAATTAGTGCCTCCCCAGGGAGGAAGTGATGATGGTGAGGGAAAAATCGACTGTATGGGCATTCTATTGATTAATGCTGCTGTAATAGGAACAGACAACAGGAAGACAATTTTTAAATTACTAAATTAGTTAAATGGAAACCAATCAATTGACTCATATTCTATTCAAAGGCAGTGGAACCAGTACTCATCATAAATTATTCAGAATACCTATATCATTGTTGATACAGTTATAGATTTTTACATTGGCTGGCAAGAGGCATAGGTGAAAGTGGAGTTTTGAGTTCTAGTCCTGACTCTTCTGTGAGCTTTGAGCACTGAATCCCTGTACATTTCATAAACTTCTTATGGTATTTGTAAAGATGTAAATACAATGACAGATATAATATTGAAAAGTGGAATTGAAGAAGTAGAAACCCTTAAAGTTAGAAGACTATATGGTATAAGGTGCAATTCAAATCTCACTCCCTGTTCCTACTCACCTTTTTCTGGAAATAATAATTCTGAGAACTGAAATTGCATACAGTTGAAAAGAGCAGAGCTTTGTAAAGTCCCTTTAAAGGAAAAAAAAAGTGGATTTAAATTAAGATTTCCAGTTAAGAAACCTTGACTATTGGGATGCCTAGGTGACTCAGTTGGTTAAGCGTCTGCCATCAACTCAGGTCATGATCTCACGGTTCATGGGTTTGAGCCCTGCATTGGGCCTGGAGCCTGCTTTGGATTCTGTGTCTCCTTCTCTCTCTGTTCTCCCCTGTTTATGCCCTGTCTCTCTCTGTTTATCTAATAAATAAATGTTAAAAAATTTTGTAAGAAACCTTGACTGTCAACATTCAGAAAGTATGAACATTTCTAGAATATAAGCATTATCATCCAAAAAAGGTTTAAGGTTTTTCTGTTTTGTTACTTGAGCTGTAAAGTTCCTGAAGCTAAAATGTCATCAAAGCCAGCTTCATGAGCATGTGACCTGTGCTGTTGGATCAGCTCAGTGATGTTCGGAAGAGCCCTGCACTTGGTTTATTGCTTTGATAAGAATGTCCTGAGATTCTTCACTGTATGTTTGAATGTGTTTTGTAAGTGAAGTCCAAGGGGACAATGGGGAATATGGGTCGGTAGAGGACATACATTTCTAGCAGAATGTGTGTTCTCCGTTCCTTGTTGCTTCACTCAAATAGCCTGTTTATAATGCTCCATGAGCACAGAATTCTTGTGGTTTTAGGATGCACAGAAGTTCGGGGAGATTAAAGCAAGTACAAGGTAAGCATATGAAATTGATAACTGAGTAAGTGGGAGCACTGACCGTCCAGGGAAGCCAGGCTTTCTGCCGGATCCAGAGCTTGCTTCAGATGCAGGAAGAAGGCAATGGCATTCTAAGAAACACTAATAATAATGAAAGGCTGTCATGTCCTTTTGTATTCTTGTTACTTTCTTAAATTAGTCAACCACCTATGATAAAAACCATATAAAGAGCAACCCGTAGTTCCTTTTCCTTTCAGTGTTTCCTTATCCACCAGTAAGCCTGAAGTAGAGAGTGTTAGAATCTATGCAGATCAAGAACTGAAATAAAAACAGTTGAGTCACTTCTGTGTCACGTTTCCTTTCTCCGATTAAGAGTAGAACACATACACCTGTAGGAACTGGTACAGAAGTTGTGAAATTTGGGTGATTCTGCACATGAGATCAGTGGTCTTATATTTTCATTTAAGACTGGAATTGTCCAATTAAAAATGAGAGGTGAAATTCACACTAATAATAAACGCGTTTAGTTTTTCTCTTTTTAAAAAAAATGTTCTAATGTTGATTTATTTTGGGGGGCGGGGAGGGCAGAGAGAGGGAGACACAGAATACAAAGCAGGCTCTGCCAGATGCAGGGCTTGAACCCACGAGATGTGAGATCATGACCTGAGCCAAAGTCAGACGCTGAACCGACTGAGCCACCCAGGCGCCCCCGTGTTAGGTTTTCTTTACTTAGAATGATATTAGAGAGCAAATATGTAAAGCAACAAAAAAACATGTCAAGTTGTGGAAGAGACCACAGAAGAAAGAAGAAAATAATCTCTGTGTCTTTTTGGATCACTTTTCTCCTGCTTTTCAAATAAGAAATCTCTCATTTCCATTTGTTTACTGGGTCCTACAAATTATACGACCTGCTCTGTATGTCAGCAACTCTTCTCATCTGTCTCCACTCTTGGCTACTACAAAGCACATAAAGCTCTTCTTGTCTTTCATATGAATTACTTTCCTGTTGGTCTTGGTCCAGTCTCCCATCCTGACACCAGGTGCTCAGTGTTTTGTGGGTTGCTTTGTTTGATTTTCCTTTCTACCTAAGTATAGGATATTGCATTTAATTCTTTTAAATTTAATCGTTACACTTCCTATTGGCAAAATTGGTTTTCTATTAATGCCTGCTATCAAAATAGATTTGCACCCTGAGCCAAGCCGTCTCATTTTGGTAGGGTCTGTCTTTTCTTTAGAAAAATCTTTTACTTCAATTTAGTGTTTGCTCCTGTAAGAGTTCTTTCTTTCTTTCTCTTGTATCTTCCCCCCTCCCCCCAAGATGGAGAAGAATTTTCTTCATAACATTTTGGATTACTCCAGTGACACGCATGGTGGTTATTATGTGTCTCATATTCAATCACCAACTAATTATATGCATGAAATATAATTCAGCAGTTTTCCAGCTGGGCACACAAGCCTAAGATGCTAATCTTGAGAGGAACTAATATGGTTTTTCCTGCTTTAGTCCATTTAATAAAAACCTCCAAAATTGTTTCCAAATCATATTAATAAAATGTGTATGTGCCTTTACATTGTAGCTGGGCATTCACTGCCAGCCGCTTACATACATATTCTTCACATCTCTTTTTCTGGCACATTCATGTATTTTTACTTATTGAAGAAGTAAAAAATGTGCCCAGTTATATAAATGTCACTTAGCAGTTTCTCAACAGTTAAGTAACATGTGAATTTTGAGGCACCAACGCTAGAGAAGTTAACCTTTGCTTGGTTCCAAATTCTAAACAGACCAACCTTATACTCAGGGCAAGCTGCTGGACTACAGGCTCAGCTCTTCTCATTTGCCAAATGAAGGTAATGATAGAACCCCTTGTAAACGTCAGAGGGATGCTCAATGAATGCCTTCTAATACTGCAATTACGATTCTCGGGGTTGTTGTTGTTCTTACCAGTATAGCTAATTGTTAAAAAAAAATTTCCTCTTCCTCTTGGCTAACAGAAATTAGATTTGAAATCAAAGTAGTATGGGGTTTCCGTAATGTAGCGGTTATCACGTTCACCTAACACGTGAAATCACAGTAGTGATATTTTCAGCTTCGGTTTTGGGCTGTGCTTAGTCTTAGGCAACAAAAATGATCCTGTTTCTCACTCTTTCTTAATTTACCTGTATCACTGATAACTAGTGCAGCCAAAGGACCTAAGTTAGGCCAGTAAGACCTAAGCAGAAGTTTTCTGATGAAGTGTCGGAGTAGGCATTTAATTACCTTATAAAAGGGGATAGATGTACTTGAAATAGACCCATAAACCCTGGCCTCTTCTTTCTTTCTACCTTCTGTGAATATTGACCTGTTGCTACAGCCATCTTTTGACAAGGAGAAAAGCCAACACACTCAACCAGGGGAAGCAGAGAAGTATAAAAAGTCTGTGTTGAATTACAGCACTGAGCAGTGAGGCACAGTTTGGAGACACCGTGTGGCTGCTAAAGAATGCAGAGTGACTCTTCTAATAGCTTATTACTCATGATTTTTCAGATAGATAACTTTGCTCTCTGTATTTTTCAATAGCCAATAGCATATGGGATGTAGAATCTTAAAAATAATTTCAAGGGGGAGTGAATTATATCTAGTCTATCTTCTGGATGAATTTAAGTGATTTTCCTGAAAAATTGACCGAGTGTAACCTTATAGAAATTTCAAAACGCTCTGACTATTGTCTACTCATTGCTGGATCGGCAAATGTCATTTAATTTAAGTGATTACACATTATTTTTAAAAATGATCTTCAAACATAGAGCGTCAGTTCTCAACTGAGGGCAACTCTACAATTGGCAGCGTGCAGAAATATTTTTAGTTGCTACACTGGAGAACTTGCTACTAAAGTGTAGTGTGTAGAGGCCAGGGATGATGTGAAACCCAAACATTGTATAATGTGCAGGATTTTATAATACACAGGACTCCCTCCTCCCCCAACAAAATTATCCTACCCAAGCACCAATGAAATCAAAGTATTTGCAAAGTATTTGGAATGTGTCTGTTGGGAATGTTAAGGGTCTGCTTAAAAAATATTTTAATGTTAAGGATCTGCTTAAAAGTAATAAAAAATTATTTCTTATTAGTTGTACTATTTAATGGCCATATTTTCTACTTGTGATGATTCTAGTGCCAAATTTCAGATATTTCAGTTTCTTTAACTGAAAAGATACAGATGCATGTTGATTACATGGCTGTAGATGAGAACACAATATTAACCGATAACTATACTTGAAAAAAATCTGAGGTAATACACACAGTAAGACCATCCTGATGTCATAAAGGGCTTCCACTCCACGTGGATGAGTAAAGATCTAATGTCATTATTTTTACAACTTTATCCCTTTACAATCTTATACCCTCTGGTTCAATAATATGTGTAAAATTTAAAAAAAGCTTCATATACTTTGAGTATATCCATTGGCACATATATTTTCTATTAAGTAAATAGTTAGGAATAGCTTACTTTGCAGCCAAAAATTAGAGGAGCTACCATTATCTAATGTAGCTCCAGAATTAGAATCCTAAGCTTAGGGAGGCCAGTTTTCTAATTAATTTGTAGTACTCTCTAAGATACACATGTTTGGGCACATATTTTTCAAGATTAAATTTTCCAATATGTTCTGTCCATTTTTGTACTTTTGACTGCTTCTGGAACAACATGATATTCTATTTTAGTTCTCCAAAAAAAGTGATGGCATCAAACAAAGTACATCTGCTTTTTAGCAAGGAACTGGGCTCCTTCACCATCCGTTATGTTGTGACCCTGGAGGCACTCTCTTAGAATTTTGTTTAACAGAGATTGCAATAAGGACTAAATGAGATTTTGCAGGCAAAAGAGTGCTTCACCCCCTGCCTGGCACAGAATGAGGTCCCGAGAACGCTGTTACGTTTTTCCCTCTGCTTTGGTATTCTTGTTCTGACAGAATGCTTGTGATGATTCATGGCTAATGGTCATGCCTTAAAACTTACCTTGTTTTGGCTAAGTAGCATCTGTTTCAAAAGAGAGAGAATAGATCCCTGATGTTCTTTTTAAAAATCTATCAATTTTGATGTTATTGATTTTGAATATTCTGCTCATCAGACACAGACAATTTACTCTTAATTGTCTGGACATGTTTTGGATTAAGCAATGGATTAAGACAAACAGACTTACTTTAAAGGATAAATCAGAATCGCACATCTTGAAATAACATTTAAAATAGTGAATTAAATCTTTTTTAAACTCGAAAGGTCTTTTCTTTATCATCAATGTGAAGCATAACTGTTTTTCCTGCTTTATACTTATAAGAAAAAATAAACTTTAATGTTACCAAGTCCACTGAAATCCATTCAGAATGATTTCTTTGTATTGTTGACTTCAGAGGTCAGAACAGAGATGGAGTAAAATAGTCTACTTAGGAAAATGTGTGCCGTTTTAGACTGCAACCTACCACTTTGCTTTCCATTGGAAGCTGGGCAGAGCCGTATGTGGTAGGGTAAATTGACAGAAGACCAGCCAGTGTTAACCTGCTTCATGAAGATCTAATGATATACTTGCTTCTTTGCTGATGACACTTTCGTTACCAAGAAGAAACACAGTTAAGAGATGTAGGTACTCAGTGTCTGCCTGACAGCTAATGTGAATCTTTCCTAACAGGTACATAGCAGCATTCCTTAAAATAGAATCCAGCAGCTCTTAAATTAAGAAGAATACTTACTCTATTTTTTCTATAGTCCCATTGTTTTGAGATTCAAACATTAACTCATTCTATATTTTTTAGAGTTTTTTAAATGTTTTTATTTTATTTTTAAGAGAGAAAGTGAAACAGACAGCAAGGGAGCCATGGAAGGGGCAGAGAGGGAGGGAGACAGAGGATCCAAAGCAGGGTCTGCACTGTCAGTGCAGAGCCGAATGTGAGGCTCGAACTCATGAACCATGAGCTGAAGTTGGACACTTAGCTGACTGAGCCACCCAGACACCCCAATTTTATATTATTTTTAAGCTATCACTGATAAAGAGCAAAGTTTTCCTACCATCCTTAGAGCTTTGCAAGGTTGTAGCCTGATTTCACAGATGGAACTCAGGCAGTTTATTCAGATCCCTTCTTAGGAGTAGAAGCTGTTTCCCCCCCTTTTTAAATACAGTTTTAAAGTCCTATGTGTGTATTTCAGGTGTAAACAGGCACAGTCTCTGAACAAAACTAGGTTGGAAATAAGCTTGGAGATTTGTCTAGATTAAATTCAGATCTGCTTTTAGATTCAAAATGACCCCATACATTCAATTTCAGAATCACCTCCATTGTTTGCTGTGATGTGGGTTAGAGACTGCCTTCCCTGAGATTTTCTTTTCCCTTTTTGAGTATGCAAGTGACATTTTCCTGTTCATCCAAAGAATGAAGTAAACCCGATTAGATTTGTTCTCCATCTGGGAGCAGGAAATTAACTTTGAAAATGATTTAAATCTCTTGCCTGGGGAGGGACTTTTACTGCCCTGAGTTCAATAGTTCAATTTGACAGAAGCCTCTGTCAGACTTCTAATACATAGTTGTGTGAAAAAAAGGATGAAAATAAGGCTGCTTTAAATTTCATTAACTGAATTCTTATATCAGGCCAAATTTGGAGACTTGTCAAACTGAAAACATTAGCCCAGGAAACCTTTTAAGTAGACATGTATTATAGTTTCAAAGGAGAAGAAATACAAGAGAGGAAATCTTCAAGTCTGACAGTTATCCCTTGTAATTTTTTATTATGCTGAAGCTATAAGAATAGGCAGTCGCAAAACAAAAACTATGAAAACTGGTTGTGCACATTCAGTGTATATTTTGGTAATCAAACAAAACAGTAAAGTTATTCTGACATATTTGTAATGATATGCATAATAATTGTGCAGAAAGATAACTAGTCAAAGATGGCAAGATGTTCACCAAAACATTTTGAATTTTTTATATCCAAACAGATGCCAATTTTAGGATTTTTTCTTCTCATTTTTTTATTTGCATATATTCATAATTAACATCAGTGGCCACAATATTCTGTTATGACCATTCATTACACTTTCACATACACATTTGTATTTCTATGTACCTTATTCTCTAGAATTGGTTTTTCTTTGCTTGGGAGCCTGTGTCCCATGTTCTAGGAGTAAGATTCATACTGTTTCCTTCATTCACTCACACACTGTTTTCTCCTCAAACCAAGGCATTCTTGTTAAGTGTGTGTCAAACAGATAATAGTTTATGCCAAATTGTGGCAGCAAATGACCCTCAAGTTTCTGTCTTTTTTAGAAAATAGCTTTGAGTTTTGTTCCTACTCTGTATCAATTGGGGGTTGACTACAGTTGCACTGTATTCAGTTTTCATTCCAAGACCCAGGCTGATGGGTCAGTTTCTAATGAGATATTATTAAATTTATGGCAGAGAAAAAGAGAAGAGGCAGAATGATGACTTTTAAATCTTCTGCTTGGAATATCACACACTACTCCTTCTCAGATTTAATTGGCCATATTATGTCATGTGGCCAAACCCAACGTCTGTGGGGCAGGAAATATAATTCTCCCATAAAGAGTGGCTCGACAGAGAGGGATCTTAGATGTTTGAAATAAATGTGACTAAACCACAAGGAGAATACATTTACATGACCCCATATACACATGTGCGTATAAGCCGGTGCAAGGACTATAGTAGGTACTTAGCAAATATTGTTGAATGGATAAGTGAGTGACTTTTTCACTGATGAAACATTAGTATATGATATACTCTGATATTTCTGTTCCATCGTATTCTTTTGTATTGTATTTGATTTCATTTTGTGAAGTTTTAATCCTGACACACCACATTGATTTCATGATCTACAATTTAGAACCACTGATTAGCAAATGTCAGACTGAAAGCAATATTATTTTCAATCCTTAAGTCTTTTCCCCCTGAAAACATAATAACCATTTATTAAGTATGTTCTGTGTGCGAGGTGAGTGTCAATATTGGTGTTATGAAATAATTATAGAGAGTTTAATTGGACGTCTCAGAAGTCCAAGGTTAATACCTACACCATGAATAGAAAAGAAACATGGAGATAGCTCCTAAAAAGAGGTGTGAAAATTGAGGGACAACTATAAAGGTTTTCCCAAGAAAGTGATGTTTAAATGAAGTCATGATAATGAATAATAGGATTTTGAAACCTAAGAAGGACCTGCATGAGAAAATTCTCAATGGCATGAAAGGTTACGGTGAATTTGAAGAAAGCCAAATAGCCTAAAAAAAAAGTGGTCGGAAATATGAGAGAGTTATGGCCCATACATGATCAACTAACTATTCTTCCCCTACTAATATGTCAGGAATCTATGGTCTGTAATTCTACCTTTAAAAAAAAAACAAGTGAAAAGAAAGCAGGAAAGTTGTGGAAATCAGTTTTATTTCATAAACTGATAGAATAAAGATGAACAAATTCCTTGTCTCACCTATTTATTAGATGAGATTTTTTTGCCTCTCATGTATATGGACTGATATTTCCTCTTTTTCAAGTTTTCCCATTTGTAATTTGCCATGTACCAATTACACAGCAATAAAACAAACTGCCCTCAACTTTCCTTATCTATATAAATAAATTCATAATACTTACCTGCTGTATCTGTTAAGAAATACATTTTGCAGCATGTAACAAAAAAAAAGGGTATAATGTTTTAATCACATAAGAACTGAAGGATAAGTCAGCACAGATAGAGTGGCCCAAGAATGTAGAGGCCAAGATCACTGTGTCCCTGTGGTATTCCCTCATGCCTGCAAGATAATTTTCAGTTAAAGCTTCCATACAGCAAGCAGGAGGGATGAGAAAGAGACAATGAAAAAGAGAGTAATATTGTACTGATGGTGCCAACACAGTGAACAAAGCTGCTGGCACTTTAGCAAGAATCAAGGCAGTAGCACCAAATGGTACTAGTAGATGTATTATATGTTCATCACCGTGCACTTGCAATTAAAGTGCATATGTGCACACACACAACACACACACACACACACACACAGTGGATATTATAAACTTCATTAAATATTGACCCTTGAGTTACATGTCTTTTTGATTATCTGTATTATAAAATTACAGGGTGGGGGAGACTCCTGTGGCACTTCTGCTGTATTCCCAAGTTGCTGGTCTGTCTTGAGGAAGACACGCTGGGTTGTTAGCTGAACTAGCCTCTTTTTAAATTACACTTCTTCTTTTCCCCAAAGAAAAATGTTTAGCTATGGAATTAAGACATGGGGCACTTTTCTCAAAAATGAATGAATCACTTTAAGGAACATAATTATGATTGCTAATGAAAATATTTGGAACTTTAAAATGAAACTTAAAGGGGCGCCTCGGTGGCTCAGTTAGTTAAGCGCCCACTAGGCTCTGGTCATGATCTCATGGTTCGTGGGTTCGAGCCCCGCCTCGGGCTCTGTGCTGACAATTCGGAGCCTGGGCACCTGCTTTGGATTCTGTGTCTCCTTCTCTCTCTGCCCCTCCCCCATTCATGCTGTCTCTATCTCTCATAAATAAATAAACGTAAAAAATAAAAAAATAAATAAAATGAAACTTAGAATTTTTTAAACTTGCATTTACCACCATGAATTTTACTACTTTTTAATTCTTACTGACATTTCTGATGAGATCAGGAGTGAGATTAGTGAATTTGATCTTTTTTTGATATTTTATAGTAAAAAGGCAATATTTGGAAGCTCTGCATAACTCAGTGAAACAGTATTTTCCAAATGACCAAGGCAATGAGTAAGAGATCCCTTTAACCCATCAGATAGACCAAGAGACTTTAATGTAACAGTACAAGAAGATTATTGATATATGGTTTCATAAAGATTAGTTGCAAACCTATCACTTGTCATGTTTTGGTAAAGAAAAGAAAAGCATCCATAATGATCTAAAAAGGATTAAAAGGTTACTAAAATACTTCTTAGGGGCGCCTGGGTGGCTCAGTCGGCTAAGCCTCCGACTTCGGCTCAGGTCAGATCTCACGTTTGTGGGTTCGAGCCCCGCGTCAGGCTCTGTGCTGACCGCTAGCTCAGAGCCTGGAGCCTGCTTCCAGTTCTGTGTCTCCTTCTCTCTCTGACCCTGCCTGCTCATGCTCTGTCTCTCTCTGTATCAAAAATAAATAAAACATTAAAAAAATTTTTTTTAGATACTTCTTACTCTTCCTACTACTTGTCTGTATATGGCCAGATATCCCTCATATATTTCAACCAAAAAGGAGGATCCAACTGTCTCTATTAAGTCAGTCATTAGATTTGTAAAAACAATGAAACCTTAATTATATTTGTTTTTTTTGAAACATAGTTATTGTTCATAAATAACAATGTGAACATTGTCATGGGTTTACTACTATTATTTGCAAGTAGCTTAATAATTTCTCTATTTTATATTCAAATATGGTGAAACATCATTTGATGTAATCACATAAATAACATTCATTGGTGTATATATTAATGTATAAGATCCACGAGGGGTTCCAACACCAAATATTTGTGAACCACTGTTACAAAAAAAGTCATTAAGTCACAGTTTAACATAATACTGTTATTTATTACATTTTACACTTTGATCCATTTGTTGCTTTGTGTTCTTCCTTAGGTCACAAACTCCAGTTTTGTTCTCCAGTATTTGTTTTTACTGTTCAGATAAGAAGTCTATCTCCTTAAGCTCCCATGCTTTTTAAATCATGATAATCCCCAAGGCCATTGCATTTCTCACTGTGTTTCACATTATGCTTATATTTCTTTTTTTCCAGAATTATGTGGTAAGCCAGAAGCCACAAACCATGGAGGGCTGGTAAATCCACCCTGAAGGGGGGAAAAACCCTCTGATTTGCAGTACTTGCCGATGCCTTTAAGCTACCAAGCTAACATTGCTCTGCACTGAGCAGGAGTTGGGAAGAGATATGAACAGCCATCTCTCCTGAACGGTAGGAACTGACTCTAGCCCACCCTTGGCCCATGGCAGTATTAGTGGCAAGGGTTTCTATCTTTCATCTTTAAGGAGAAAAGCTAATTCTGCATTTTCCTATGTTCTCTCAGAACATATCTGTTCTGAGATCTCTGTCAGAAAAATACAGTCTAATTTTTTTTTTAACCTCTCTCCATCCAGCAGTCAGCCATTTAGACCCTTAGTGTGGTCTGGAGACACCCGGCATTACACAAAGCTGTAAAAGGTACTCAAATGTTCTCGCCTCTGGAAGAGCCACATTCACCTAATGCACTTTGAATTTTATAAAACTTTTTAACTGTTCATTTTTTGAGAGAGAGAGAGACAAAGCACAAGCCCTGGAGAGGCAGAGAGAGAGGGAGATGGAAGCAGGCTCCAGGATCTGAACTGTTATCACAGCAAGAAGGCCAACACGAAGTTCAAATTCAGGGACTGTGAGATTATGACCTGAGCCAAAATTGGATGCTTAACCAACTGAGCCACCCAGATGCCCCTGCAGTTTGAATTTTAAATTTGGTGATCATGTGGGTAACTTTCTCAGTGAGAACTTTAGAGATGAATAGTTTGTCTTGCTACTCAAAGTGCAGTTCTTGGACTTTAACTTACACATCCCCTGGGAGCTTGTTAAAAATGCAGAATCTTAGGCCTCACCCCCTCCCCCAACTTCATCAAAATCTGCATTTTAACAAGATCCCCAGGTGATTCTTGTGGGCATAAGGTTTCCAACTGCTGGTTTAAGGTAATTTGAACCCTAGTGATCTCAGCTTGCCACCTTTTATTAGTAAATGGTTATTACAAAAATGCAACTCTTGTAAAATGTATTATGTTTCAGAATATTAACCAAAATAGTCCATCCACCATATTTCTTTGTTTATCCTTAATGTTATTTTTACCTAGTTAGTTGAAATTAGTCTCTTTCAAATGCTGAAATGTTTCTGTTAATTTTCATAATCCATTTTCTTTAAAACACAAAATTTCTGGGGGTACCTGGGTGGCTCAGTCGGTTAAGCCTCCGGCTTCAGCTCAGGTCAGATCTCACATCTGTGAGTTCGAGCCCCGCGTCAGGCTCTGTGCTGACAGCTAGCTCAGAGCCTGGAGCCTGCTTCCAGTTCTGTGTCTCCTTCTCTCTCTCTCTGCCCCTCCCCCCTCATGCTCTGTCTCTCTCTGTATCAAAAATAAATAAAACATTAAAAAAAACAAAATTTCTGTTCTCTTTTTTTGGAGCATCAGATTCATCACTTCTGTTTTTTAAATTTTTGTCTCCTTTGAAAATATTGAAGTGCAAATTCTTTGCTTTGTCAAATGATAAGTCAGAGTTGGTACATATTTTTTCTTCCCTCTTGATTTTGAGATTCATTTTTATGTGTAGTAAATTGATAAAGTGTTAAAAAGCTGTGCCTTTGAATTCTGTGAATCATCCCCAGCCCCTTGGCAATAAAGGCTAACACAATTTACTATCACATAGTTCAAGAGTTTGACAGAGAAATGGACAGTTTTTGGAAGAAGAATACATATACCATTAACATATTTATAAGAGTTTAAACAAGTCTTTCTAAGACAACTGATCCCACTCTGGCTACACTTTAGACTCAAGCAGAAAGCTTTTAAGAAACTGAGGACTGGTGCATTTGGGTGGCTCAGTCAGTTGAATACCCGACTCTTGATTCTTTGATTTCAGCTCAGGTCATGATCTCACGGTTCCTGGGATCGAACCCCACAGCAGGCTCTTCACTGGCAGCACAGAGCCTGCTTGGGATTCTGTCTCTCTCTGTCCCTCCCCTGATTGCTTGCTCACTCTCTCTCTCTCTCTCTCAAATAAATAAATAAGCACTAAAAAAAAAAGAAGAAGAAGAAGAAGAAGGAAACCTTGGAAAAGGTCCCCTTCCCAAAGACTCTGGTTTAATTTGATCCAATGTGTTTTTCACATGTCAATATTTTAAAAAACTCTCCAAGTGGTGCAAACCAGGGATGGAGAGTCAGTGCTCCACAGAATGCCATAGCCAGGAATAAACATGCCTTGGCCAGGCACCCTGCTGACAGCATTCTCTTTCCTTAAGGGGTCTACTTAGCCTGTGCACTAATGTGGTGCTTAAATCTGTCAGCTAGGTCCATCAAGCTTAATTACACATCTTTAAGAATTACTGGAATGTTTGTTTTTAACTTAGCTATGTGAATACAACAGGAACATTGAACAAGGGTCAGGAGATTACACTATCAAATAAAGTTTAATAAAAATAGCTAATTTAAAGTGAAATCTGCATGCATCAAACTAAAAAGAATATAATGATGAATATATATGGCAATTTCCTCAAAACTGTTCTCTAGGTAAAAGCAAAATAAATACATAATTTCAGGTGAGCCTGAAAGTATAAATACAATTACCCACAGTGATTTGAAGTTTTGTCTTTTTCTTCATTTCCTGTTGGTTTTTCATTATAGTGCATAAATATATTTCATGATATATGTCAATATATTGATGAAACATATATCAGTATATTGATATATACGATGAACTATGTATATTCTAGTTATTAAATATAATTCAAATTATGATAGATGTTTTAATGTTAATATGTTTAAATTTTCATAAGAAATTTTCCATTAGGAAACTTTTTGTCATCACCTTCTTCAAGTCAGAGGGATAATAGATTAAACTTTTTGGTTCAATATCATATATCATTATATGTTTCGTAAAGTACCAACATTTAAAGAGAGTGTATTAGTCAGTTTGGGCTGTTATAACAAAACACCACAGACTGGGTGATTTAAATAACAGAAATCTATGTTCTCACAGTCCGGGAAGCCGAAAGTCTGAGATCAGGTGGCAGCCTGGTAGTTTTCTGGTGGCAGTTTCCCCTTTGGGTTGCAGAAGGTTACTGCCTTCTCTTTGTGTGCTCATATGGCATTTCCTTGGTGAGTGTGCAGGAGACAATGAACTTTTCAGGCATCTCTCTTATAAGGTCACTAGTCTTATCAGATTAGGGATCCACCCTTATGACCTTATTTAACCTTAATTACTTTTTAGAAGCCCCATCTCCAAATGCAGCCACACTGGGGGTTAGGGCTTCCACATATGAATTTGAGTAGGACACATTCAGTCCATAGCAGTGTGGTTCTCAATTGATCACGTACCCCTTTTTTTCAGACAGCATTTATAATATGGTAGACATACTGCTTTTGAGTAGGGATTGATGTGTATGTATGAGAATTAGCAAGAAATTTATACGGAGCAGAAGGGAAGGTGGGGGCAGGGAGGGAGAGGGGGAGAGAGAGAGGAATTAACTATAAATGATACATATTCCCTATGAGTTGACATTACCCCTATACTGCTTGCCCCCACACCCTTCCCAGTGACCTGAAATACTATGTCAGAAACGCATGTTGAAGAACAGGATCTGTAATACCAAGAATGAAGTTTCGGAAACCCCTTCAAGAAAGCCGGAAAGAGTATACCCGCCATGGGAAAGGATAGAGCAGCTGGGAATGATGGTCTCGCTCCTGGCTACCACTTTTTAAGCTTGACTTACGTTCCTGCAGAGGAGCTAATAATGTTGAGCAGCTTTCGCCTCAGCTTTCTATGAGAAACTCATTACTTAGCTTCTTGTCTAATGGAGTGTTTAGAAAAATCTTCTGGAGTGTCAATCATTCAACCACACTTGGAGAGTCAGGAGCTAAAAGAATAGTTCAAGACCTTCACCCTGTCACCTTCCCTGAATAACATTAGGGAGAGGAATAAGCATTTTAAATAAGGGACTGTCTTGTTTAAAGGTTTTTCATTACTATTTTGGCCTTGAGGAGAAGTGCTGCTTACTTAAAAAATAGGTGATTGATAACAATGGTAAATGAGGAGCACCTGGGTGGCTCAGTTGGTTAAGTGTTGGACTTCAGCTCAGGTCATGATCTCACAATTTGTGAGTTCACATCCTGCATCAGGCTTCACACTGTGCAGAGTCTGCTTGTGATTCTCTCCCCCCACTTTCAACACACACTCTCTTTCTCTTCCTCTTCTTCTCCCTCTTTCTCTTTCTCTCTCTCTCTCAAAATAAATAAAATTTAAAAAATAAAAATGATTAGTATAGGTTTTTAAACTTTATAAGCAACCCAAGTTCCACTTGATGAGATTTACATGAGAAGGGAATTCTATGGAATGCTGTGCTAAGGTGCTAATTGGAGGCACTACTGAAGTTACTAGTTGTGTTGGTTAGAATGATGGTGTTGATTCTGACTACTGATCTATAGTTTTGCCTTACCAGAGATTTGGTTCTTGCTGTGTGCAAATCTGTATGTTGCCTCAACCCCTGCCCCCAGCCCCTTAAATACCGAGACACCAGTAAAAACTCATTTCTCTTGCCAATAAGATATTCCTGATTATTTGATGGCCTCACACTTTAGATAATGTCTTTATAGGTAAAAAATCATTATAAACAAAACAAAATAGCCAAATTCACCATAATCTAACCAACTATGAAGAAATATTGATATTGTTGACCTCATACAAGCATAAAATTTCTGTAATGTCATTTGATGTGGTACACTCAGATCATTTTTTCCTACTCATGTGTATTTTTATTTCAAAATAAAAAAATTTTTTTTTCTCAAATTTTCCAGGCTTTTTCAGAGTTTGGGAAGATGTGCCAGGTTTATCCTGACTTCAAGAAAGAATACGGACTACCTTAGACTGAGAGAGAAAAACAGGGAAGGTCCAACTTAACCTTCTTTGAGCTTTAGTGATCAAGCAGGTACTTTTCACTCATAAAGGTGTTTTCTTCCCTAATAGATTTGTGGAGAGGATTTCTGGGTTGGAAGTAGATTTTGATTTTAATTCTATTTCCCCAACACTGGTTCCCCAGAAATCTAGTTGATCAACAAGTGATCAGTGTCACTGATGACCAGTGTCACAAGTGACCAGTTGGTGACACTAGTCACTTTCTTGTCAATAATAACTGTTCTTAGGTTCTGTCTGAAATTGCTCAAAATACAATCTTAAAAGTTACCACTTTCTTAACTACATTTTACTGTTCTTGCCATACATATTGTTTTGCAGATGCCATCTATGAAATCCCATCTTCCCTACATTCCTCAATCAGAAGATATTTTTAAACCCTTTTAATTTTGGGTAGAAAATGACTTCTAAAGTTCTCTGATTTCAGTTTTAAGGGCTAAATGTTAATTGCTAATCTTGGGTTGAATTTTAACTAAGATTGTTGACCTTTATTCTATTAATATTAACACTGATAGGATCAATTTAGCTTACTAACAAATGGAAGGAAGAAACAGGCATTCCAAATTAAGAGTCACAGTCAATAGAATATGGATTTATAGGAATCAAGGGTAACCTAAGCCAGAGCCCTTTTTACCTCAAAAAAAAAAAAAAAAGCATCCTTTTAAACAGACTTACAGTTAAACTTTTCAGGCAAAACATGCACAGAAAAAAAATGTCTGTTAAAATAGATTCTAAAACTATTATTACTGAGACTCAGTCATAGCAGATACATCACAGAGCATCTGTTAGAGCCAAAGAGGGATTGAGATAGTTAACTTGAACCAAAGGAGCCCTCTGTCACATGTGAAACAGCATTTTGAAGGTCATTTGCACATAAATGAAGAGCTTGCTTCTCCACCACTGCCTGTTAAACTTTTGAACATGAAGCAGGAGAGGAATGGGAGTCTGAGTATGCCCTTGGACAGTCGGTTAGAGCCTGCAGTCCATTTTATTTTCCATGTGGTGTTCATTTGTTGTACCCAGATTTTAATATCGTCCCCTAAAACCAGAGATTACCTGGGAGACC
>NC_043706.1:53716816-53718216 GCF_006229205.1 Suricata suricatta
TTCTTTGTTTCTGCACCTACTTGGGTGTGATATGCCTCATTGTCTCCTCCTAGCCTCTGGGGCTAGGAGCAATAGGCACTCCCAGGGACAGCTAGGTTTTGGGAGCTGGGGAGGCACTCTTGTTTTTTCTGCCACCCTGAAAATGGCGCCAGTAATCTGTAAAAGTCACCTGTTAGAACTTCCGGAGGTAAGCTAGTTTATCATCTGAATTTTAAATGCGCATGTGCTTTTGTCTGGGGTATTATCTGTAAACCTCTGTTTTGTGGCCACTTCTGTACTTGTTTGTCCAGTTGTTATTGTCATTGTTTTTGGTCTTGTCTGTGAAAAGTCTATGGGAGGAAATGTAGTAACCTCTGGTGTGTATGTGAGTGTGAGTGGGCGGCTTGGTCTGGCTCGCCTGCCGAGTTCGAGTCTGTGGCTCCACCGGTGAGCATCCTTAAGATCCCCAAAAGTCCACGGGACTGCAGAGAAGGAGACCTTATTGGTCTGGCTGAGATAAAATACTGAAGGGGACACTGACTCTCTGTTCCTCTGCCTTGTAGAAGTGAGGGCTTCTCCCTTCCTCATTTCCCAGGTTAACAGCTAAAAGTTTAAAACTAAAAACTCTCCTTCTCTTGCTCTCCCTTCCCCATTGTTTCTTCTGTAGCACCTGGTTGGGGAGAGGTCAATCTGCATAAATTGCCTGAGGCAATGGGTTCTCCCTCAGCCCTAGGTGAGAAGGAACAAAGGACTGCAGAAGTCAGACTTTTTGCATCAAATTTCCTGGTCAAAATTAACTGGGGAACAGTCTCTTACATGGCTCATTCAGTGTTTGAATTAATCTAAGTCTGTTGGCTTGCTTGTACCTGGGTTTGATACAGTTCAAATAAGTTCCTGTTAAGTAATAGTTAATTTGGTCTGTTCTATAGTTTTCATTGAGTAAATAGTTTTAAAGGCTCTTAGTAAGTTAAAACGTTAAGATTTTACTTGATAATAAATTAAGATTAAATTCATTGGCTGTCTAACAAGTTAAAACTAAAGCAAAAGTCAACTAATTAATATATTGATATAAGATGAGGCCTGTAGATGTCTGTGCCTTTTAACTTGTGGCAAAACAACTGGGGATATTTAAAACTGTTAGAAAGCTGCTTTGTACTTAATTGATTCATAAGTTTTCCATCTAAAAAAAGTTCTGGTATAAACATCTTTCAGTTGGTTACTAAGTTCTTAATTGGACTCTAAAGGTTCAGACTAATGGGAAAAATAGAAAAGCAACCCTATATGCAGGAAATTGGGGATACGTAAGGAAAATATAAGAAATAAAAGTACATTTTTGTTGAGGGTAAAAGAAAGTAATTTTGTCTTATATGAGACTGCTTGTTTGTAGAGAAATGGCTTTGGGGAAAAAGTTTAAAGGCAAA
>NC_043706.1:53718316-53744357 GCF_006229205.1 Suricata suricatta
CTCCATGAAACAATAGAAGGGCACACATTGCCCAAGGCAAAAGGGACCACCCTTGTAACATTCTAAGGGCAGGCCTAAAGATGGAGGCTAAGACTAGTCACGCCCTACCTGAGGGTCCTGGGCCCACTCTGTGATTGGTCAATACTCTGAATGTTGTGATTGGGTCCCGCCAAAAGTAACAAGTACTCTAGGCAATGTGAATGGTTAAACCTACTGTTATCACTGTATTTCCTGTAACTCCCCCTTCCCAAACTCATAAAAGCCCTACCCTGCCTTTGTTTGGGGCTCACTCCACGTGGATCCAGTAAGTCTGTGAGCCCGAGTTTAGGCTGGCTGGGCCTAAATTCATAATAAAGCCCTTTGCTTTTGCACGCGTGATTCGGTCTCCCAGGTAATCTCTGGTTTTAGGGGGCGATATTAAAATCTGGGTACAACACATTAAAATCAGGTCAAGTAAGATTATCTCTAGCTCTGTGATTACTACTATGAAATCATCAGCTCGGAGAAAACAAGTAGTTTTCTGTCTTAAACACTTTGGCCAAGCACAAAACAAATCTTTGTCAAAACTCTAAAAAGCACCATTCAGTCCTTTTGGATGTCTAGCTTTAATAAACATGACAATTCATTTAAATTCAATTTAATGGGCATTTTAATAAGCATGTACCCTAGGTTCTTGCCAAATGCTCTGAAAACTATAAAGAAAGTTGTAAGATACAGTTCCTGTCCTTAAAAGAGTACAGTATTCACACAGAATTGGAATGAACTGAGCAGAAGTCTAGAAATAATTTCCCAACCTTTCTTGGTGTACAAAGTAGTGATTTACATTATCTCCTCTGAGTGGGCCCATCTTTAAATGGCTTATATTTGCATAATGGGTTTTTCTTTTGTTTCTTCTGTTGTCCCAAATAATTGCTTGCTTATAGCATCTAAAGGCTTTCTGATGAATACCTCTCCCTCCTTTATGAAAAATATAGGTGATCTGGTTTCTTTCAAAGTATTATAGCTGACATTGATACCTGCAAGATGACATGAGAGAATGAATTTAAGACAAAACCAAGAAGTGTCCACTCGTATGTCTTCTGTTCTGTTTATTAAGGGAAAAGGAAGCTATGGAGATGGATATAAGCCCAGCAAGTCTGGGACACTACGGTATAAATGTTTTAACATTGAATGAGAGCTTTCAATTAGCCATAGAGCTTTTCCTTTTGAAGTCAGGCTTGCCTCTGATGGATCCCAGGTAGTCAAAAAAATACCCTAATTCTTTGAGCCAATCAAACTATGTCTTTAGTAAGTTATTCAGAGATCTAAGGAACCGTAGCTGTGGTGGGTGGGGAGGAGATAAATGGGTCATTAATTTAGAGCCTTCATTAAGATGTGCTAAATTTAAAGTAATGGCAAATCTAAAAGAAAAACAGCAAATCAGTTAAATATGCAAGGAAAACGTTACTCAAGACTGTTGCAATTCCTCTGAAACAAAAGATGGGAATATTTTAAAACAAAGAGTAAGGTTGGTGAATGTGATTAAGGCATCAGTGTTTGCTAATTGGTGCTTACTGAGGTAGGATTCACCCCACCACTATCACCACCACCACCACCACCACCACCACAGAGATTGGGAAAAGGGGGCTTTATCTCTTTCCATGATTACATTTCAAAGGCTGACTCCTAGGTCCTTGAGAGAAACCATTCTAGGTTGTAGATTTACATCTCAAAGGATCAGAGAAAGAACTATAATTGCAAGTTTTCTAAAAATAAATGCTCTAAGAAAAGGGAGGTCAAGGAAGGATAGTCAGGAAAAATCCTATCTAAAGTTGAGTCAAGCTGAGGGGAATGGTAACCTTGCCTTGGTCACAAAGATCAATGTGACCAAGACATATGGGTAAGACTTTACCTCTTTTTCTTTCCCTTCCTTCCTCTGTTGTTTTTCTCTCATTCTCTCACTATCCCCTTCTCTCCCTCTCTAATCTCACATATCATACACATATTCTCTCTCTCTCTCTTTCTCTCGTCTTTCTTTTCAGACCCTGAAGCCACAATGATGTACATTAACCATTATTTTTAAGCCTGATCTGACAATGGACATTTAGGCCAAGAGCAGGTTATCATATTAATCATAGATTTAGCAAAAGTCAGTTAGAGTGTGTTGGACTGTAGCAATACTCTGGTAAAGTGTGATAAAATGTATTTATCACAACGATACAATGTATATTTGAAATTATCATTTATGAAGTGTTTTATGTAAAAATCACCATTACGTGTGTTGTTTTTAAATGACATAAACTAATTTTGGTTATTTTATAATAGTAACAATTTTGATATAAATTGTACAAAATAATGTGTATTTTGGTAACATAATTTGTGAAAGCTAATGTTAGAAAAATAGGCCTGTATTCCTAAATATTATATAGAAAATCTGATACTTTCTTTGTTAGTGTTAATATAAGAAACTAAAATTTTTTTAAAGTATAAAAATGAGGGGCGCCTGGGTGGCTCAGTCGGTTAAGCCTCTGGCTTCCGCTCAGGTCATGATCTCACGGTTCGTGGGTTCCAGCCCCAGCTAGCTCAGAGCCTGGAGCTTGCTTCAGTTTCTGTGTCTCCCTCTCTCTCTGACCCTCCCCTGCTCATGCTGTCTCTCTCTGTTTCTCAAAAATAAATTAAAAAAAATTAAAAAAATTTAAAGTATAAAAATGTGATCGATAGTCCAAAAGAAGATTTAATGTTAAAGTGGTATTTCTATAAATTATATTCCAAAAATATTCAATATATGCCCTGACTCCAATTCATTTCTGTGTTTGACCCGCTTATTCAAATCCGGGTACATTTTGAAAGAGTGTGACTTTTCCATTTTAGAATTGCTTCTGCTCCTACTGATCTTTATAATCAGAAAATGTGATAATTCATGATCACCCAAGACCTGGATGATTATTCCCTCACTCTGTATTTTAGAGTTGGCAAACAAAGACAAGCTGATTGCCTATGATTCTCTTTGGTTCTTTTAGAGTTAGTACTGGGTTACTTGTTGTCTATTAGTAATATATTAGCCAGAAGGAATCCAAACAAAGAAATGCTATCATCAAAATACTATTGTCAAAACCTGTGAAAAACCAAAAGAATAAATCAACAAATGCAGAAGAGAAAAAAAAGGTAAAGATTATGGAGTAAGTGGAACTGTGGTGTAAGGAACTCTGTGTTAGCAGGCTGGAATTCGCTTCTGTAAACTGTTAGCTGACAGACGTAGGCATGGGCCTGTCCTCTGAATTCCAACCAGTTCCTTCTTAGAATGGTCAGTGGTGTGTGCCAACATGAATGGTGTTCTACAGCTTTCCTTTTTTACAAAAATTAGATCAAAGAAGATTCTGATGCTTTCACATCCCAATTTTGCCTTTCATCTGGATGTTAGAGGACAGTCTAATGTGGTGTATATGAGCACAGGCTTTAGAGACAGCCTGCCTGAATTTGAATTTTAACCCTACTTTTACTCACTAACTTTGTGCCCTGGGCAAGTCACTTCACCTCAGTTTCCCAGTGTCTTAAAACTGAGTTAAGAGTGCCCATAGGACAGAGTTTGTATGAAGACTAAATGAAAAAATAACTGTGTAACAAGATATCACATTGGAAATCTCATCTTAGGCACCAAGAGAGAAACGAGATGCTAAAGTGGTTTTGTAAGATAGAATGTTCTGTAGAAATGTCACAGTAGGTTGCATGATGACATATCATAGAAGGGAGGACGATTATTGGAGGTTAGGATATATATGAGCGCAATTTTCTTTAAGAGAACAGCTGCCGTTCTCTGCCCTTCACTACCGTGCCAAGGTGCAAGAGTCTGGATGCTTCCCCAGTTCTCCCAGGTCAGAGAGGGCTTCAGTGACAACATTCACAGAGTTTAATATGTGTGCTCTAATTTGGGGCACACAGTAGACTAGTGTCTTATTCCTGCCCTAGAAATCTGGTGAACTTGGGTGGCAGAGTCGAGTAGAATTAAACTCCTTGGCTTTGCCCTGTACTACTACATTACTGACATTTATTCTAGAAATAAATATATGCATGTGGACTAGATGTTTGTTGAGAGATATGTCCTCAGAGGGTTCTTGGGGGACCATCAGGCCTCATCATGGTTGAGAAGCTGAATATGGACCATAGGATTTCTAGGAGCTAATATGAGAGGAAATGATCCTATAGAATCCATTTTCCTGGAGACCAGGGATCTCTATTAGAGATGCAGAGCTCTGGTCGGCAAAGAGAAGAGGACATCATTTTATGAGACTCCTGTTCATGTAAGAATTTTTCTGCCCTCTCTACCTTTCTGTGCTATCTCCCTTTCCTATTAAGTCGGGAAATGTGATTGTTATATGGAAGGGAGAATTTTAAAATTTACTAAACTGAGATGTGTTTATGACATAAACAGATGGCAAAGCTTTATATTGCCGGTGACAGAAAACTCATAGGGCTTACCCAAGTTTTCTTCCAGAAGAGAGGAAGAAATTCCCCTGTTGAGTACATTTTATGGAGAGAGGGAATAAAAAAATAAAGTTGCATTCTGATTATGTCCCAGGAGTCAAGTTTGTTCAATATACACAGTACAGATGTAAAGCATTTAGAGCTGTGACTGGCCTACAAGAAGCATTCAGTAAATGTTGAGGGCTTGTCTTTGTCGGTTAATTTTGTTTTAATTTAATTTAATGATTCTACTTTCAGATTTTTACCTGGACTCCTAATATCAACCGTGTCTGGGAATTTGTTTCAACTTTTCTATGCAGGGCATAAAAGCTCCTCTTAGCATTTCAAGTGTTGCCCCCATTTTTAAAGGTCTTTATATTTGGTATCCTGCCTTCTTTGTCTTGTCTTTTCGGGTTTTGCAGGTATCTTGGCCATTGATTATTTATCTGAAGTTTTCAAATCATACTCTGCCTAATTCTTTTGTGTCATCATGTTTTCTGTCTGCCAAACTGGTTTCTAATTCCTGGCTGACTCACATATCAATTGTTAAGGTATTTCTGGACTTTTAAATGACTTACTCTCATCTTTCAACTCCTACATGTATTTGGGGTTCCCGTCCCTGGACTAGATCACACTGGGTTGCAGCTACTCATAGCTGCAGCCATTCTGAGTAAGCACTTTAATCTTACAGGAGTGTGGAATTCCTCCTCTCTTCAGTACCTTTTTAGTTATTTAATAAAACTGTATCTTTTGAGTCCCTTTTCCTGTTCTTGTAACTCAGTTCTGGCACAGGTGAAAAGAAAATATTGCTTATGTATCTTTTCTATATGTGAAAACATTGTTCTACATTGTTTTCTATATGGTTCTACATATTGGTCTACATTGTGGCTATGCTTATTCTTCCACATATATACCCACAAAACCTGGAAATAAAGAAAACTTTTTCATGTTAATAGAAATTCAGCTATAACTTACTTTCCTTTTTCTGTCTGGGAGAATTTAATGTGCCAACAGGGAGGGAGAAGGGCATAAGATTTGGAGGCACAAAGCATATAAATTGTAGTCTTGACTTTCAATGGAAACATGGAGCATAATAAAACTCTTCTTCCATCAGAAAGAAGAGAAGATGGATATTCTTTCCCCTTGTGTGAATTGCTGTACAGTGATTGCACTGGAAACAGAATTTAGAGCACACACACTGATAATCAAAGTGTGTGTGTCTCTTGCTCAAAGAAGCTGCTGTAATAAAAAGAAATGGGGGAAAGCACAGAACTAAGAGTATGATAGAGGATGATGTAATTATTTCTGACTTGAGTCCTACATATTTATAATGTGACTGGTAGTGATCCCTTTGGGTCAGTTGGTTCCTGAGCCTGTTTATTTTATTCATGCTGACAGGAGCACTGCTGACAAACTACATGTGGGTCATCAAATATTTACTCATTATTGAATTGATATAACACTTCTCCTCTTAAGAGCTTACTGTGCTCCACATGAAACTTTTAAATTGTACAACTAACTTGCAGATAAATACTTATGTATGGAAACCATAAAGCACAATATAGAGCCTGGGGGAAAAGAGATGAGCAGAGGAAAGACAGGGCTAGTACTTGATTATCTGTGACCTTGGCCCAGCTGTGTTCTAAAAGAAATAATAAAAGGAGATTTTGTTCACATGCACAATCTAATAATTACAAGAACAGGACCACTGCCCAAGAATTCTGCTTAAATTACTCAGAGAATGGGCTAGGCAGTTAGAAGGAAATCTTTTTCTCCTTACCCCTCCCCATTTACCTCCCTCCTCTCAGCACAGACCCAAAGCAGGCTTTGAGGAGCCACTTTTCAATCATTTCTTCATTGGTTTCTCTTAACAGCTCAAATTTAAAGCTAGTGCCCAAATCTCTAGCCCTGATAGTTGCTTTCTTCCGTCTCTTCATACGATTAGCATTTTGTATAGAGGGATTGGAGAAAATAGAGGTTGGATAAACTCTGTTGTAGTTCTCCATAAACCCCCAAAACAAGCTAGTCCATCCTTCACTCCCTAACAGCATGGGCAGACAGGTGTACAATGGTGTTATTCATTCATTTATTTCTGTGACCCTAAGAAGTGGATATTGTTCTCTCACTTTCATTTCTGTTCATTGGTGGCTCTTGAAGGCCCATCTTGTAGAAGGTGGTAGTCCTCCAAGTCAGGATAGGTTCAGCAAGCTGCCAGGCTAATGGAGGAGGGGAGCTTCAAATATAATGGTCACAGTGGTACATGTGCTAGCATGAAAGAATCATCATAACAAGGGACCTTGCTGACATCTTGCTAGTTCCTAGTATAGTGCCTGATATGTAAGAGATGCTTAATACGTTTTCGTTGAAGGAAGGAATGGATACATAGTGCATTTATACATACACAAATACTAAGTTATTCTTTTTGGTTATGTTTTTCCATGTGAGACTCAGTTCTACAAATGCTTTACATAGAAATGCTTTTCTAATTTTGTATCATAACCTGAACATCATGAGAAGAAAATCTAGGACCTGGTTCTGATATTTACCCTCATCAGAGTTTTTATGATGAACATCTTGGCTGGGTGAATTCCATCAGCATATTGACCAACACATCTTTTCTTTAGCTACAATTTGTCAAGATAGCTGTCATCACAAAACAAGGATGTTTTGCCCTTTGCCTACAGATGCTAAATGGGGCTCCTAGCAATTCTAAGCCACCTAAATACAATTAGGTCTTCACAGGATCTAGGGAGTTTGAATCTTTGGTATCAGTGCCTCCATATCCTTAGTTAAATTCAGGTTTTGTTACATTTTGGTTCAGTTGACCAGTGGCTCCCCATTGGCTGTAGGACAATGTCTACGCAACTAAATCTGACATTTAGTTTTTCCTCACTCAATTGCTAGAAAATATATCACGATTATTTTCAAGAGCTTATTTGACCAATCAGTGTTACAAGCCATATTTTATTGATGTATATGTGAATACTATAGTATGAAAAATTTTATTCACTTACCATGTCTCACTAAACAGTATAAAGATCTTAATATTTATAACTACTAAAATCTCACATCTGTGATCTCACATTTTGAAGGAAAAGACTGAAAAATTAAAAATACATGGTAGCTGTTACCATCCTTAACAGTGACCCCAGGGTCTTAAATTACCAGATGCGTCAATCAATGCTTGCTTCAAGGTAAAGGAAAAAAGTAAGTGCTTAAAGGTGATCCTTGCAGGTAGAAAAGATTCAAATAGCGGAGAAGGCATTTCAGGAGATGTATGCGATAGCACAGAAGCTGGGTATGTATGACTTCCCAGAGTTGTAGGAGATTTGATAGAAAGATGTAGTTTTAATTAAGAAAAAAAAGGCTTCAGAAGCTAATAGTGTCTTAATGTACTTAGGAAAAAAACATTTTTTGGAGCCTGACTCTAGCTACACAAAAGTTTCTTTCACACATTCTTACTAAATTGGCCCTAGAACAAAAATCTCTTCCCATATTTCCACCACTTTAGCTGGCAATGAAGCCACCAAGATAAAGGCCCTCACATTGATATTAGTGACAGTTTTAGAATTATTTTGTATGTGACTCCTAATATCTTTGATTACAAGGTTAAGGCAAAATTTTATACAAATTCTCCATCCATTTCTGAAGCATCTTTACAAATTGTTTTCTTTATTTCTAGTCAGATTTGTAAACACTTATGGTTACCTTCATTTTAGTACAAAAAGAGAATTACTCTTCTTTGCGTAATAAAATGACTTTCTTTTTTCCATTATAATATGAGTCGGGGTTAATGATTGCTAAAATTGCATTTTATGCCAGTCCATTGTTTTCTTTTTATCATTGTAACATTTATTAATATTTAGGAGGTTACATAGTTTGGGAAATGTACAGAATAAAATATTAATTGCTATATAAACTAAAAAATTGCTCCCACATAGTTTGCATTTATTTTTAAAAGTCCAGAGGATTACAAAAAAAATCTTTAGCATGCGTTTTTCATAAGTAATACATACAAACTATAAATAAATATTCAGGTTTTAAATAGTGTATATCCTGTTCCTTAGCAATACATAAATTATTATCATATCCATATTCTAAGCATATATAGTCTTTATATAATATATACAAAAAGATAAACACATAGACACACATATGTATATATCTCTTGGCAAAATTCAAATTTTATTGATTATGGGAAAGTTGCTTTCCAAGGAGTTGTGTCAATTACACTTCTACAATAAAGCAGCAATATATGAAGATCCCTGTTCCCTTACATCCTCATTAACACTGAATACTACCAAACTATCTGCTTGTTATTGTTTTGTAGTCCTAATTAGTATTTTTCTAGTATGAAAGAGGTTGAACATATTTTCATTTGTTTAACACATAAATTTATTTCTTGTTCTTTGCTAGATCTGTTTATATATTTTTGCCATTTTCTATTGTTTGTCTTGTTAATTTATAGTAGTTATTTATATATTAAGGAAATTAGACCATGACTTGATATGAGTTGCATATACTTTTTAGAAATTTGTAGTTTCTCTAATTTTGTTTACAGTAAGTTTTTCTAAGGAAATCTTTTATCCTCATATAATAAAAACTGTATTTTCCATAGCCCTTTGGAAGTATCATTGATATCCAATAAAATGAACATGTTTGAAGTGTACAATTTGGTAAGTTTTAACATGTGAATACACATGTTACATACTAACTTCATTCAAGGCTGTGGATTTCTTCATCACTCCCAAAGTCTCCTCATGTACCTTTATAATCCCTCTAAGTACTTTTTTAGCTGCTTCACACAAAATCTGATTGGTTATATATTAATTTTCATTCTGTTAAAAATACTTTCTAAGTTTACCTTTGAAGAAACTAAGGCTTGTCTAGGTTGCTTCCCATTTCTTAGCCATCACTGTTTGTTTAAAGTAGTGATTTGTGGCCTGATTGTAGTGTCCGGAAGTTTTATTTTATATGTCATGTCTAGCTTTTTAGATTAAAAGATAAATCTGGTCCCTGCTACTCTATCTTGGGTAGAATCCTATGTAATGAGATTTAAAAGTGTTTTTTCTTTTCTTGTGGTATCTGGTATTTGTGTTCTACTTAGCATGCCCTCCAGTACTCAGGGTTTTTTTTTTTTAATCATCAAGTTTTTTTCCTATTATTTTTGTTTTCATGGAATTAATTTTAGAGGACATATGAAGTGTAGAGCCAGCATACTTATCATGACCATCTCACACAACCACTCATAGCTCTCTAATTGTCTCAACATCATTTACTAAGTAATAGAGCTAATTGTCATATTCTAAATTCCAGAATGATTTGAGTTTATTTCTTGGCTCCTTATTTTTCAATTGCTATCTATTCATGTACCAGTTTTAATTTTTATGACTCTGTAAAATAGAATAATGTTGGATAGAACTAGTCCTACTTTGTTCTTAAGTTTTCAAAAATTCTTTATTTCATTTTGCTTATTTATTTCTCTATGTAGAATTTAGAAACAGTTTGTCAATTACAAAACAAAAAAGAACATTCTGGTTAGAATCAAGTTGGATTCTAGGGCACCTAAGTGGCTTAGTTTGTTAAGTGTCTGACTTTTGATTTCAGTTCAGGTCATGATCTCATGGTTGTGAGTTCGAGCTTCATGTTGGGCTCTGTGCTAACAGCACTGAGGCTGCTTGGGATTCTCTCTCTCTCCCTGTCTTTCTGCCCCTACTCCCCCACCCCCACTCTCTCTGCCTCTCTCTCTCTCAATAAAAAAAAAACAACTTTCAAAAATCAAGCTAGATTCATAGCTTATCTTTGAAAAAAATTGGTGTCTGTAAGATGTTGAGTCATTCTATGCAAACGATAGTACCTAAACCTTTTTAATTTGATCAAGAGTTCCTTTATGTTCTGTGGTAGTGTTTATGTTTGTTTTATTTAGGTTTTGAATCTTTGTTCTTAAGTTTGTGGTTGCATACTTTTGTAAATATGGCCTTTTCCCCCCATTACTTCGAATTAGGTTTTGTTTTGTGATTTGGTTTATTATTAGTGTAAACACAGTAGGTTGATGCACCCGGCACAAACTACTCCATCCAAACCGTCTTCTTCCTTCCTTGCCTGCCTGCACTATAAAGGTTGTATAACGTTAAGTATTTGATTTCTCAGCTTCAATTGAAGGTAAAATAAGCATCCATGCATTGTGGCTATACTGTGGCCATGAAGAAAAGGTCTAGACAGCTAGAGACATCGCATACGGTTGTGGAAACACATCCAACACCAGAAACCACATCCCCCCTGCCTGATTTCAGACTTTTTAATTTTGAGGAAAAACAAAAACAAAAACTAAAAACTTCTTACAGGGTATAAAAGATTATATATGATTGATATGAACACTTTTTTTCAAAAATCATATATTATAGAGATTTATTGTGTGAAACCTTAACCTTCTAACCAGACTATACAGATTAATAACACTAAAATCAGATTTATGCTAATAACCAAAATACTCTTTATACCATATATGTTCTTTGTAGAATTAAAAATATAAAAATAGTATTCTTAAGGTAAAATATTTTTTAACTTTGTAGAAAAACTATGCAGCGGCAGCTAAAATACTACTTTTTGTCTGTATGTTTAAATAAGCTCAACATGACAAATATGAGAGTTGTAAAATTCTTAGTCAAGGAATGAGAATATTTCTTTCAGAACTTTTAATTCAATGATTATTTCAACAAAAGTTAAACAGGACAGCAAAATTAGTATCATCAAACATAATAGGGAGACATTTGAGAACTACTGATAAAGAAAAGTCTATCTTCTTTACTAAAACACCACGCTCATTGTTTTACTGAATAATATATTTTATATATTATGTATTATTATATACATTATAAATATTATGTCTATAATTTGACTCATGACATCATGATGGTAGAAGACATTGGACTCCTGGGGAAGAAAGACTGAATGTAGAGTGTCCTCAGCCAGGTTAAATCAATGAAAGCAGAGCAAGATAGTGGAGGTGGAGTTGGGGGGTCAGGTCACAAGGGGGAAAACCAGTATATCTTTTGAATTCACTAATGGCACATTGCATCAACATTTTGTCAAGTGTATATCAGTTGCTTATGTTCACCTAAAAATTCATACTGACCATTCTCATAAACAGTACAGTAGTAAAAAATATGTGCATGTGAGATAATAGTGATGATTATATATCATGATTGCATTTAGAACTGAAAAGACAGGGTGGCCGTAAGGGCCTTGATTTTTATGGAATGAGTTTTGGAAGTCTCTGGTTTATTAGGTCAGCTGCTTTACAGGTCTCCAGACCTGTAAAGCTTTCAGTCAGATAACAGATTCCAGATATCATTGTCCCTGCATTCTGCGGCTCATCTAAAAGTGCTTTTATTTGCCAGTAAAAAATTTGCCTTATAAAAACGAAATTGGATTCATCAAATAAGTGTGGCTGCTCCATTGCATCTGTATTATAGTTGTAGTGATAAGATATTTTTAATGTGATAAAATTAGCTTTTTACAGATTTGTGGGTAGTAAAGCTATTATAATCAGATGTTGGGACAATGAAACTATCCTGACCAATTAAATAAAGGAGATTCCGTTTTATTGAAGGCAATGAGGAAAGGATTTTCTTTTTCTTTCCTCTTTGTCCTCTTCAACAAGTAGCAAGCACTTTGCATTTGCATTGAACACCTTGTACTTTTCGTGGGATTTGCATGTTACTAGTTATTTCCTCTCAGCCTAGGAGGAAGGTCGGTAAAAGTTTTATCCCTATTTAAACAAGCATGGAGTGTGACAGCATGCCACAAGGTATTAGTTTTAGTCAGACCCTGAAGCAGGGAGAGATGAGGGTGGGAATGAGACTGGAAAAGGACAAGTATATCATTGTTCTATCATTGCTGGTAATCTCAGTCCTTCATCTTCCTCAGAACTCCCTCTCGGGATCTTATTTCTGTGTGCAGCTTGTGGAGCTTTGAGCTCAGCTAACTCTCCTTGGTAATGAAGGATAGATTCTTCAGACTCAGTGTTCAGAAATGTTGGTTCTTAAGACAAACCTTGAATGCTCAAGAAGACCATTATTAGCAAATGTGTGTGATTCAAGGATGGAGATCACAGGGGTGGGGTGGTGGGGAGGGGGGTGTACCAGAACAAACCTTTTCCTAGAAGGCTGCCACAGACCTGAAACTCAAGCCACAGCCTGAGACTCAGAATGACCTCACGATCCCTACTTTCCACTCATTCCTAACTCAAAGTCTCCTCCTCAGGCATGCACTTTTCAAATCATATGCTCTACTTTTCTCTTCATGTCTGTCCATGTTCTGTGCCCTCAAAATGAGATATTTGCCTACTTTCCTCCCTGTGGTTTGGGGGCTTAATTCTTCTGAATTCAGTATCATCTAAAGAATTTTCTTTTTTGATTTATCTCACTCAGTCTGTGTCTGACACCAGCAGCTATCATTTTTAAATAATATATATAGCCAAATATATAAAAGATAGCAGAAGTGGCAAAATAAATGTCAGATTTGAATTAAAAGCCAAAAGCATTCAGAAGAACAAGTAGTGAAGACATAAAATCTATGAAACTTAATGGATGAAATAAAACATAATAAAAATATAAAGTGAACATACAGCTATAAGGAAAATTAAAAGAAATATAAATGGCCTGAGAAATCTGAAAACATCACTTTCTTTTTATGACAACTAAACTAAACTAAACCAAAATACATTGAAATGGAAAATCTGAATAACATTAAGCAGGTTAATTAAAAAGATATATGGAAAACTTTACACCCAAGAATCAAAAAGAGTATGCATTATTTTCAAATATCCATGGAACATCTTCAAAAACTTATCCACTAAAAACTCAAAATGAAAGGAAAATTAGTCACACATTTTCCAATTCTGAATATAGACATGAATAACAAAGCTATAGGGAGAAAAGATCCTAAAACTCATGTGAAAAAAAGGGGATTTTGATTAAAAAAAAAGATAATATACTTGTTGTGATGAGCACTGAGCAATGTATAGAGCTGTTGAATCATGATATTGTATGACTAAAACTATTATAACACTGTATGTTAATTAAGAAAAAAGATAAGACCACAACTTATATGAGTAAAAACCACATGAAACATTTATTGAATCAGTGGTAAATTCACCACCTAAAAGCTTTTATATTAAAAGAGTTTTATTTTTGCTGTTATTGTTGCTTTATTTTATATTTTTTAGAAAATAATACATAAAAAAACTTGAAGCCCAGCACAGGGGAAAAAAAGAAGAAAAAAAACCCACAATGATATATGCATAGATACAGCAAATATTAAAAATAAATTATATACTTTTGGGAAAATATAAATGACCTAAATTTACTCAGAATAAAGTATAATGCCTGAATAGGCCATTAAGCAGACAATTAACTAAAATAGTGTTCAAAGTACCAGTAATAAAGTGATTCACAAAATAGGAGGTTTAATACGCAGTTCCTTCAAACATTAAGGAACAAAATTTCTCATCCTATAAAATGTTCCAGAACCTAGAAAAGGAGAAAAAACAGCGTCCTTTTATAACTTTATAAGGCTAATGTAACATTTACAATCTAACAAAGATAAGTTCTTCATTTTCGTTATGATAATTGTGTAACTCAGTATTGTACTGGGCTTTTTAGAAGCACAAAGATAAATTTAAAGTTCAAATATACATATGGTTGTGTATTTCTAACCATCTTTTCTTGGTCCTGTTTCTCTCTAGGCCACATTTTTCACTTAAATTATAATTTATTTTATGCACTCTTCCTGTACAATTATAATTTTGCACATGTTATAAGTCTTTCCAAATACTTTGAGATGAGGATTGGATAAAATTAATTACTTTCTTTAAAAAATATTTTTACTTAGGGCACCTGGGTGACTCAGTCAGTTGAGCATCTGACTTGGGCTCATGTCATGATATCGTGGTTCATGAGTTCAAGCCCCACTTTGGGCTTGCTGCTGTCAGCATAGAACCAGCATCAGATCCTTTGTCACCTCCCCTCTCTACCCCTGTTCACGCTTTCTCAAAAATACATAAACATTAAAAAATCTTTTTAATTAAATTTCAAGTCCACAGAAAAATTGGGCAAATACTAGTATGAACTTCTGTGCTCTTCATCTGGATTCAGTCATTGTTAAACATTTAGCCACATTTCATACTTTCTCTCTTTTATATGAGAGTTGGTTGCCTATCAAGAATTAGAAATTCTCCATCATCTCACAGAATTCCTTCATACCCTTTTTCAGTGAACCCCTATCCTTGAGAAGTAATCACTGATCTGATTTCTATCACTATTGGTTAATTTTACCTATTTTCTAGTTTCATGAGGTTGAACAGTATAGTATGTACTTTGTGTATGGCTTCCTCCATCAAAATATTTTTATGATCCATCTGTGCTGCCATATGTATAATTTATTCATATCTTTAGTAGTGTTGAGTAATATTCCACTGATTGATAATATAATGTTCCTTTGGCAGACATTTGGGCCTTGCTGTTTCAAGGTTTTAGGCTAGTAGGAATTAAACTATGAATATTATGAATGAAATTATGTTTTTTTAAATGGGTATGTTTGTTTCAGTATAGTTTTAGACATCTTCATTTCTCTCATTGAATTACTTTGACAACTCTGAAAATCCTGTGACCAGATATGTGTAATTTCTTCATTTTGTTTCACTGGCCTATTTTGTCTATATTTTGACCACATTTACTTGATTACATTTGTAGTAAATTTAGATTCAGGGTAAAATAAATCCTTCAATTCATTCTTCTTTTATGTACTTGTTTTGGTTATTTTTTAATTTTTATTTAAAAAATTTATGTTTTTTAATTTATTTTTGAGAGATAAAGGGAGGCAGCGTGAGTGGGGGAGGGTCAGAGAGACAGGGAGACACAGAATCCGAAGCAGGCTCCAGGCTCTGAGCTAGCTGTCAGCACAGAGCCCGATGCAGGGCTCAAACCCACAAACCATTAGATCATGACCTGAGCCGAAGCGGGACCCTTAACTGACTGAGCCACCCAGGTGCTCCTGTTTTAGTTATTTTAGTTCCTTTGTCTTTCAAAAGAAACTTTTAATAAGCTTTTAAATTTCTAGAAATAATCCTGCTAGTATTTTGAGATTTACTGAATATATGAATCAATTTAGGGAAAATTGATGTCTTAACAATATCAAGTCTTCCAATCAATAAATATAATGTATTTTTTTAAAAGATATAATTTCTAAGGGGTCCCTGGGTGGCTCAGTCAAAAATCCGACTTTGGCTCAGGTCATGATTTTATGAACCATGAGTTCAAGCCCCATGTCTGGCTCTGTCTGGCTCTCTCTGCCCCTCCCTCACTCATGCTCTGACTCTCTCTCCTTCAAAAACAAATAAACATTAAATTTTTTTTTTAAAGTAATCTCTACACCCAGTGTGGGGCTTGAACTCACAACCCCAACATCCAAAGTTGCATGCTCCACAGACTGAGCCAGCGATGCACCCCAACATAGTGTATTTCTCCATTACTTAAATCTTCTTTAACTCAAAAATGTTTTATAACTTTCTATGTAGATGTTACACATATTTTGCTAAATTTACACATAATATTTAATGTTTTAAATGCTAATGTAGGTGGCAGTTTTAATTTCATCATCAAGTTTTTTCATTGCTAATATATAAGTACAACTCATTTTTTGCATACCGATTTTATATCCTGTAATATTGCTGAATTTACTTATTAGTTCTAGTTCTTTTCTGGAGGACTCTTTAGGACTTTCTAAATAACATAATCATGTCTTTTGCATGATGAAGTTAAGATTGTTTTACTGCATCTTTTCCAGTCTCTATGTTTGTTATTATCTTTTCTTGTTCAATTACACTAGTTAGTACTCTAGCCTAATGTTGACTGGATGAGATGAGAGAAGACATCCTTGTCTTGTTACTAATTGTAAGGAGAAAGCATTCAGTATTTCACTATTAAGTATCATATTAGCTCTAAATTTTTCAGGGATGCCCTTTATAGTTTAAAGAAGTTTTCTTCTATTCCTAGTTTGCCAAGAGCTTTTAATGAGTACTTATTAAAAACTTGTATTGAAATAATCAAAGTATAATTGTATGACTTTTTTTGTCTCAAACTGCTAATGTGATTAGACATTTTGGCTCACTATATTAAACTAATCTTAGATTTGTGGGATAAACCCCATTTAATATGAAGTTTATTATTTTTGCATATTATAGGATTTAACTTGCTAACATTTGGTTGAGGATTTTTGCATCTATAATTTCAGGAATACTTGGGAGAGGAGATGATATAACAAACATGCTATCTAATTACAGAGGACATTATGATCATTAGAATAGGAATATAAAATTGGTGTGAGTGAGTGCTTCTTGTTTGGCTTTCTCAAGTAAAAGAAAATTACCTCCAGCCTTATTTGATGAGTCATTGGAGAGGAAATCCAAAATAAGGTATTGGGAATTTGTATTGGTACCAGAGAACACAATGTAAAAAATTTGCTCTGAGTTGTGGTTTCTTTTTTGTGAAACCTTTAAAGCAAATTTTATAATTCTATTGAAAATTCTCTCTTCTTATTTTTTCTCTATTGGTATGTTAATTTTTACCAAAATTATCTATTTTCTTTGAAACTATTCTGGTATTATAAAATTTTTAAAAATTAAAAAAAATTTTTATTTATTTTTGAGAGAGAGAGAGAGAGAATGCGAGCAGGGGAGGGGCAGAGAGAGTGGGGGAGACAGAATCCAAAGCAGGCTCCAGGCTCTGAGCTTTAACACAGAGCCTGATACGGAGCTTGAACTCAGGGACTATGACATCATAACCTGAGCTGATGTCAGTTGCTTAACTGACTGAACGACAAAGGTGCCCAATTTTTGTATTCTTTTGATTGGAAAATAAGTAATATAAAATAGAAATAATAACTCATGTAATTTTTATGGAACATTTGAAAGAGTTGTAGCAAAGTGACTTTATGGTAGTGTTATTCTACACATAACTAATCATTTTCACTTAAAAGTCATTGTGAATTTGTTCCTGGGGCCAATTTTAATTCATTGCATAGAAAAGTAATAAAAAATGGTCCATCAAAACTAGAAAAATCATCAGACAGAAGCCTTCTAAAAAATATAAAACAGAGAAAAATGGTATCCCATCATTTATAAGCCTTCATCCAGTGATGAAAGCATTTTATAGTGTCACAAAATTCATGCAATAATAATTTATAGTACTAGCTATCTTCATGATGATGGGAAGGAAATGCAAGGAAACTTTGACTGAAATTATAATTCTAGCATACACTACCTGTAGCTTTGGAGAAGTCATTTCAACCCTCTGAATCTCTTTCCTGTTCTTTAAGAGGCTCAGAAAATATAATATGGTTTGCAAGATCTTTTCCAGACCTCATGTATAACTATCACACCTTATAATAATTAATAATCATCATCACAATGACTCTGAAACATTATGGAGTCATGAAATGTTTATGAATTCTCAAAGAAATTATGTTCAGATTTTTTTATGGACACTTACTGCTTTTGTCCACCTAGCATCTCTTCCTTCTTCTCTTGGGAATAGCACTCAAATATTTGCTGTGATACATTTTCTTCCCCTGATAGTTCATTGCTTCAGGAATACGTCAAGCTTAAAATTATTAGTATGATTCCATTTCCTGAATTTCAGTGGTTCTTTGAGTATGGTTAAATAAATAAATAAATTAATTAATTAAATCAGATTCCACCCCAGATCTCTTATTTAGAAATTAGAGAAAGATTTATTTCTGTGGTTATCATGAGTGAGAAAGCATCACACCCTAGGAGCTACCCACAGCCATTTCAGGACCAAGAAGGTGAATCTTGCTGAAAATGAAGCCAACACTGAGAATGAGCTGAAAAATGAATGAGAATCAAAGACATAATCACTTTGTTAAGTTTTCAAACCAAACCTGTCAGGGGGTGCCTGGGTGACTTAGTCGGCTGAGTGTCAGACTCTTGATTTCACCTTAGGTCATGATCCCAGGGTCGTGGGATCCAGCCCCATGTTGGGTTCCATGCTGAGTGTGGAGCCTGCTTGGGATTCTTTCTGTCTCTTTCTCCCTCTGTCCCTCTTCCTCCCCGACTTGTGTGCTTTTGCTCTCTCTCTAAAATAAAAATAATTTAAAAAAATTAAAAATTCAAATCAGGCCTGCCAGAAGACACCAAAATCTTTGGATTTTTTTTTTAGTTACTTAAATTCATTTATCCTCTAAGCTAATCTGGTTTGTGTATTTTTAACTTATAATAAAAAACATCCTGCTAATATCAATTGGGGAAATGCTTTGTTTTAAACATAGCTAGACAGGCTGCAAGGAACATGTATCTCCCCATATGTGTATTTGCCCTAATCTCAGTGCATTGTCCTGTTAGTAGTGATTTCTCTTTCCACTCAGTACCTTCCACCCCCCACCGTGGCCCCCTCCACCGCCTTCTTTATAAAATAGATCCAATTGCTTTGGGAAAGAAATCTTCCATGTTTTTTACCCAGACCAGCTCATACTTTCCTTAGGGGATCTTGCTAACTCTCTCCATGTGGTTCTGATAGCCTATACTGACAATATCCAAGTCATTTGTGTTAGCTTGGACCAATCAAAGAATCCACTATTCTTCACAGAGTAACTGACAATAGGCTGTACATGTGGCTCAGTAGAAGAACTGGAAGTTTTCTTTGTATCCATCTATGACATTGAGAAAGAAGAACTACCTTTACTTGCTTGGCTGTCTAGGCTGGGGGGATTTGAATTTGGGTGCCCAATAGCCATGTCCCCAGTCACTTGACAGAAAAGCATACACAATAAGAAAGAATGTAGCCAGCTCAGGAAAAAAGCAAAAATCAGGGAGAGAGGAGCCCAGAAGATAGCATTCAAGACCAATATTCCTTACCTGCCTGAAGCTAGGCTTCAAACTTGAACTTCTCTGTTATTTAGTCAATAAATTCCTTTTTGAGGTTAATATAGCACGGGCAGAGTTTCTGTATTTCTTGAGACCTAGCTTATAAAAAAACAAGTTGAAATATCTATGTGCATAAAGATACCTCCTGACTTAATTTAGCCGTACACCTACTCATTTCATTTTCTTCTTGCCATTTGTAGTCTCAGCATTTGATGCTCTCACAGTGTTGGAGAAACTGACAGCACTCTTTCCCTGCTCCCCACACTCCATGCTGTGCGCACCGGTCCTGACAACAAGCCTCCTAACGGAGCACCCACAGCTGGCTTTTTGAGTCACTGTTTGAGGCCTTACAGCAACTAGACTTAGTAGACACTCCTTTTGGAGCTGCCAAATTAAACATAGTGGCCTGCATGTGAGTTGATTAACTGAAATCTCACCATCATTTTGCTGATTGTGTGCCCAGTGATGGTCAGCTAATGCTAGGGAGACTATGAAGAGACAGCGTTTATATCTTACTCTTTCTATAAACTAGTTCCCAGGGCCAGAGCCAGCCATCAGAGCATATCTCCAGATCAATGGAAACACCCAATCTCAATCATCATTTTTGAATGAATATAGTTTAGTGTGACATTTTATTCTTATTTTTGTTTGTTAATGGAAAATTTACTTTTTTTTCATATTTGTACTAAGAAATGACCTAAGTTTGGAATGGATGTCCCTACCTTCCTCAACCTGGGGTTTAATGTACTGCTAGTGCTTAGCTACAGTTGACACCACATGGATGGTATGTTTTATTTGAAGGATTGTGGTTCTTTTACTGTATCAGGCAATGGGGCTAGTTAACTCTCAAAATGCCATTGGTTATAGCACATATATTTACACTAAAATGTCCCTGTTCTTTTCTCTCACTGTATCTCTCTTCTAACTACCCTTCCACTGTCCTATGCACACGTACCATTTTTGTGATCAGTCTCTCCCTTCTAGAGATTGGTATTACCATCTAGTTACAGGTGCTTGGAAAACTAATTGCACATAGTGCTTTCATTCTTGTATTCCAATTTTGACTTAAGAAGCTGTATTTCAGACAATGAACTGCTTCATCCTTTGTCATCAGTTTCTCGTTCATTTAATCTTCAGATATTTATCAAGTGCGTATTCTGAGCCAGATAGCATGGTAAACAAGAAAAGGCCACACCCTATTGTCATCAGGCTAATAAAAGATGAACTGAGGAACTATTCACTTCCATTCTCATTTAGTCAAATGTCCATTTGTTAGGGATTTTAATGCATCATCCAATTATAATTCATATAACTATTGTTTATGCATGCTTGGTAAATTGTACTGTATGCAAATATAAGTAATTAATTGTGTCAATAACTCTAAAAGTGACAAGAAGATAAAGAGGGCATTTATTGCAGCTGCTGCTGTTTGTTTTGTATTCTTTGGTCTCTTCTCTCCATGTTCCCTTCTTTGAGGTGGCACAAATTTAGAAAAAACTGAAACTTCTTTAACAAGTACTAACAAGTATTATTGTTGCATTGCCTGAGAATGTTAGAGTGGTCATTTATGAATCAATGTGATTTAAATTGGAAATCTCCATAATTATAGCCAAGTGTAATGTAAAAAATAGATAATGAAATTTTATAGAGAGCCTAGTTAATTTCATGATGGTAGTTAGGTGATTCAGATAATTCTAGTGCTGTACTTCTAGTTTCTCAAAGAGAATGAGTGTCATGAGGAGACCTCTTGGGAGACAGCTTCCCTGTCTTGGGGCATCACCTAAATACCCACCTGTAGTTGAGAATGAATATGTATTACAGCGTCGAAGTTCTAGTAAGTTTTTCCTAATTTTCTCATCAATAATAACATTTTCATTTTCTTTTCTTAGTTAACCGGTTTCTTAGGATTATGCAGCCTGAAAAGCCCTCTTAACTAGCTATATCATTCAAATTTATGCACAAGTGCCTTTTTTATCATTTGGATAGAATTTGACAGCAGGCTATAAGCTGAGTAGGAAAGACTTAAGGGAACAAGGCCCCTCAACCCCAGAAGCAGATGATGCTCTAACCCTGCAGTAGGTTTTTAGTAATAGAAGAGAAGAAATTTGTTTACCAAAGAGAAAGGTTTGTAGATGTTGGGAAATAATCTTTTTAGTTACATATTGCTTGGAGTTTTCTTTTCCCTACAGAGGACTATAAATCATCCCTCCCACATTCCCCACAGGGCTTATAGTCAGTCCCAACTACAAACAGTGGAAAGAGGAAACATTATGTTATCCTTTCAAATTCCTGAATGTTGAACTGTTCAAAAACATCTCCACCATGGTAACAGAAAAACCTACCATTGGATGTGCCTCCTTCTGGTTATGGACAAGAAGCATGTGCTGAAAACCAGAATAACCACTGCACTGGAAACATATTTATTGAGTAAACCCAACCATGTAACCTACTAATATTGTTTATAATCCACATTTTATTGTTTCTGGATTAGTTATTCTCCTTATAAGGCCTGGGGGACTGTGATTTAAAAAAAATAAGTTGTGATGGTGGAAAAAGATGGGGACTTTTATAAGTATGGAGTGCTTGTGCTATGCAGAATTTCTAGTGTGGAGTACCTACTCTCGAAAACTATGGCTACTCAAAACTCATTATTACCAGACACATGGAGATGCCTTGGCATTGTCTCTTGGACATACAACACCCTGTGGGCTCCCGAGGGATCATCAGGGTGACATTTCCCTGTGGTACACCTTTTCCCGAAGTATTTTCTGAGGACATAAATTCTGTGAGTTACTCCAAACTAAAATAACTTCAGGAGGGCCTGAGTGGCTCAGTTAGTTAAGTGTCTGACTCTTGGTTTCAGCTCAGGTCATGATCTCAGCAGTTCATGAGTTTGAGTCCCCCATTGGACTCCGTGCTGGCAGTGCAGAGACTGCTTGGGAATCTCTCTCTGTCTCTCTCTCTCTCTCTCTGGCCCTCCCTGGTTCTCTTTCTCAAAATAATATATATTATTAAATACATATTTATTTCTTTATTTTATGTATTATTAAATGTATATATTTAAAATAAAATAATTTTTGAGTCAGCTAGGTTTATATCATATCCACTACTAAAGACTGAAACATGTTGCACATAACATATTAAGGGATCTGGGAAACCATGAATTAAATAAAGTTTATTCCATTTCATAGACCCTCTCTTCATTGAAACAAGTATTATCCTGTAGGTTTACTTCGGATAATAGAACCTTATGTGAATTTTCTTTCTGATGTTTCCTATTAACACTTTTAAATTTCTGTCTGTATGCCAAGCTACTTTCTTAGGTGAGGAAGCTGAGATAACAAGATGTTATGATTATTAAGTGGCAGAGCCAGAATTCACACACAGATAGCCTGGTATCAAAGTCTGGGCATTTGATCACTACACCTCCAGGTGTTTGATCTGAAACCTTAAACTTTTGAAAACTTGATTTTGCTTACAAGTCATGGAGTGCTCCATCCTGTAGGGTTGGAGACACATTAGACAAAATCCAGAGGCTGATATTTCAAATCAAAATGTCTACTTGATAATTACAATAAGAAATTGCCATGATAAATATGGGAACAAACCTTTCCCTTATAGGAAAACCTATGTGGGAACCAAGAACATATGCAAAATGTTGCTGGATGAAAATGGAGTCAAAATAAAGGGAATCAATTAGATTATTGTTTCTCATTCTGTGCTTCAGGGACTTAAATTTAGGGGAAAATACTAGTTGAAGTTTTCCATTACTGATGATAGTGAAGTTTAATTGTTCTCACAAAAACTGTCATTACTAGGGAGATGGCACCAAAATAAAAAACTGAGAACATGTGCCCACTCATCTTCTCCTCTAAAAGAAAGAGAAGATTCATTTATTCAATGAATAAATTCATGACTATGGACAAGCTTTACAGATGTCATTAGACAACCAGAACTATCATATACTTCCTGAAAGATAAAAAGCAAATGCAAGTAGATTATTGAAGAGTAAACTTTAAGAAAACCAGATATAAAACATGATCTAAACATTCCTGAAGTAGCTGTGATACTTCCTGACTGATGCAGGCCCAGTGCAATGAACACAACCTTGGGTGGAACTTGGGATGTTGGGCAGCTTGATGTCATCGCTGAGCTGCATCTTATGCACCTAGAGCAGCCGAATTCCCACTTCTCTCCTATTTGACCAAGCAGTGGTCTGGGTGTTTATTTGGTTACAGGATAAGGCAGAAAGCCAGAACATAATTGATTATAAAATCAAACCAAGATGACAGGGAGCTGTTGGTTTCCAAGAAAGACAGGGTTGCTTCCACTCCTGAGACAATTTGACTCACATCTCAAATTTACCACAGCCTTACCTTCTCCTCTCCCATAAGCATCAGAGGCAAAATGTGGTCATCAAAACAATCAAAGGTTGTCTAATTTAAATATGATCAAATTGCCAAGAATCACTAAATATCTGAAGGAAATTAACATTATGAAAGAGTCACTATATTAAACATATAATACTTGACAAAATAAGGTGTTGGCAAAAATAAAAACCTTAGGAAAAGAATAATTAATATATTTGAAGGGAGCTGCAACAGAATATTATGGTCATGAAAAAGAATAATGTAGAAATTCTGAACATTCAAATTGTGTTGAAATAAAATAAATAATAGACGGACTTGATGTAAAACAAGCATAACTAGAGAGCATATTTGTGAGGTGGGAGTTTAGCCCAGGAATTTTTCCAAAATCTTAACAAAAATAAGAGATGGAAAAAAGCACAATAAAATAAACTCATAAAAATAAGAGAGAAATTAATTCAGCTAAAAAGTAATGAACTGTAAAGACCAAGAGGAAAAAAACTCGTTGGTTTCTGGAAAATTAATGAAATAGACAAGCCTCTGGAATAATTCATCAAGAAAAAGAAGGAATATGGAAATAATAAATTACATTAAGCAAGAAAAGAGGACATGAATACAGATTCAGAGGAGATTAAAATGTGCAAGAAATTCTGTATAACTTTATGTCAATGAATTTGAAAATGTAGGCAAATGGATGATTTTCCAGGTAAAATTTGCTAAAATTAATTCAAGAAGATGCAGAAGTTATGACTGGACTAATTATCAATTGAAGAAATTAAAAATGTAGGTAATAATTTACCCTGAAATTGTTCTTTAAATTTAGCAGGATCTGACCTAAATCTCAATAAGGTGTTTTAATGCAACTTGATACACTGAGTCCATATGGAAGTATCCTATCCTATCCTATCATGATATTTCAAACACTACCAAAAATTTATTGGAAGATAGTCATCCCATTGGAAAAAAATGACCCTGCTAAGTTCCCTTTCTTTCTTATGTTGTTTTTCTCCATAGTGCCTGACATACTTATACATATAGTACTTATTGGCTTGATAATGTCTCTCACTTCCTTATCCGAATGTAAGTTTTGAGACTGCAATAATTTTTTTTTCTGTTTTGGTAAATTCTGTACTAACCAAAGAGATGTCATAAAGGTTCATGGGCAATTCATAGAACTAAAATACAAATAACCAGTGTACATGTGATGGCAATCTTCAAGAATTAGGGGAGAACAAATTAAAACAAATTCTAAATTTTTGTCAGTCACATTGGCAAATAAAAGAAAATAATTTAATATATGGTATTGGAAAGGATATGGAGAAATAAGTTTTTCTCTGTAAGATTTTAAATAAAAAGCAAGTTTAGAAACCAGACCAACATCCTTAATGAATACAGATGCAAAAATACTCAACAAGATACTGGCAAATGGAATTCAACAGCATATAAAAAAATTATCCATCATGATCAAGTGCGATTCAACCTGCGATTTATTTCTGGTTCAATATTCGCAAATCCATCAATGTGATCCATCACACTAACAAAAGAAAAGCTAAAAACCATATGATCCTGTAGATAGATGCAGAAAAAGCATTTGACAAAATACAGCACCCTTTCTTAATAAAAAACCCTTGAGAAAGTCGGAATAGAAGAAACTTACCAAAACATTATAAAAACAGTTTAAGTCCACAGCTAATATCATCCTCAATGGGAAAAACTGAGCGCTTTCTCCTGAGATCAGGAACACTACAGGGGTGTCCACTCTCACCACTGTTGTTTAACATAGTGCTGGAAGTCCTAGCATCAGCAATCAGACAACAAAAGGAAATCAAAGGCATCAGATTGGCAAAGAAGAAGTCAAACTTTCACTTTTCGCAGATGACATGATACTCTGCATGGAAAACCCGGCAGACTCCACCAGAAGCCTTCTAGAACTGATCAATGAATTCAGTAAAGTCGCAGGGTACAAAATCAATGTACAGAAATCGGTTGCATTCCTATACACCAATAATGAAGCGGTGGAAAAAGAAATCAAGAAACTGATCCCATTCACAATTGCATGAAAAACCATCAAATACCTAGGAGTAAACCTAACCAAGGATGTAAAAGACCTATATGATGAAAACTATAGAAAACTTATGAAAGAGATTGAAGAAGACACCAAGAAATGGAAAAACATTCCCTGTTCATGGATCGGAAGAATAAACATTGTGAAAATATCATTACTACCCAAAGCAATCTACACAGTGAATGCAATCCCCATCAAAATTGCACCAACGTTCTTCTTACAGCT
>NC_043706.1:53744457-53755681 GCF_006229205.1 Suricata suricatta
GCCTAAATGTCCATCACCTGATGAATGGATCAAGAATACACACACACACACACACACACACACACACACACACACACACACACACAATGGAGTATTACATGGCAATGAGAAAGAATGAACTCTGGCCATTTGTAGAAAAGTGGATGGACCTTGAGGGTGTCATGCTAAGCGAAATAAGTCAGGCAGAGAAGGACAGATACCATATGTTTGCACTCATAGGTTTAACAGGAGAACAGGACAAACCTAATGGAGGACCAGGGGGAGGGGAAGAGGGAAAGAGAGTTGGGGAGAGAGGGGGACGCAAAAGAGAGAGACTACTGAATACTGAAAACGAACTGAGGGTTGAAGGGGGAGGGGGGAAAAGAGGTGGCGGTGATGGAGGAGGGCACTTGTCGGGAAGAGCATTGGGTGTTGTATGGAAACCAATTTGATAATAAACTATTACAAAAAAAGAAAGTAATTTGAAATTAGTATTGGTATTTAAATTTTTAATGTTTATTTATTTAAAAAATTTTTTATGTCTTTATTTTATTTTGAGAGGGACAAAAACAGAGTGAACAGGGGAGTAGCAGAGAGGGAGGGAGACACAGAATCTGAAGCAGGCTCTAGGCTCTGAGTTGTCAGCACAGAGCCCGATGAGGGGCTCGAACTCACAGACCATGAGATCATGACCTAAGCTGAAGTTGTATGCTTAACCAACTGAGCCACCCAGGTGCCCCAGTTATTGGTACTAAAAATGCATAACCTCTTTGATCACAAAATTTCATTTCTATGACCAAGTTCTAAGAAGTACTTGCACATATGCACAAGCTCTGTGAGCAAGCATATGTTACTGTAGCATTGTTTATAATGGTAAATGACTTGAAAGAAATCTGTCAATCCCTATGAAGTAGATATATATGTATCAATATAGAAATATCTAAGTAATATACAGTTAGCATTAAAGAGTTACAGAAAAACAGTTATAGCTTTCCTTTTGTATAAATATAAATTAAAAAGGCATGTAACTGCAGGAAGAGAAAACCAATAGGTTGGGTACACACCCAGCTATTATTAGTGGTTACCTCCGGGTAGAAGACAGACTTAAAAGAGGATTTTAAAAAACTCTTCTCTTGGGGTGCCTGAGTAGCTCAGTCAGCTGAGTGTCCTTTTTGGATCAGGTCATGATCTCATGGTTCCTGAGTTTGAGCCCTGCCTGGAGCCTGCTTCTAATTCTGTGTTTCCTTCCCTCTCTGTCCCTTCCCTGCCTCTACACTGTTTGTCTCTGTCAAAAATATATAAATATGAAAAATAAATTTAAAAAATAAAATAAAAAATAAACCTTTCTCTGTATACTTCTGTATATTAAAATAAGAATAATGTCATGTATTACTTGCACAGTTAAGTGTGTGTGTATAATTTTCATGTAGTCACATTATAATATATTAGATTTTTAAGTCCTAAAATATTTTACATTATGTTTGCTATAGGCTTCATAATTACCATTTGTAAAAGTTGTATGCTATTTCAATATTCTGTAAAACCCAGCTAGTCACTGGTTTTAGGTAAGTTGTTAAACTGGATCACTGGAAATAGAAAAGGATTAATGAATTATTTGTTGAGTTAACTTTGGCTCTTTTAGGCAGGAGGCCTATATATAATTCTTAAAAGTTAGAAGAAAGCTTGTGAACACCAAAGCAATCAGTTATAACAGTGAGAAGAGAGAAAATTTGCTTTAAATATGTTTTGTCAGAAAATTTGCTTTAAATATGTTTTTAAGGAACACCAGGTTCCAGGGATTTCCAACTGAAAGCTTTTGAAAACAAAATTTTGAAAAAAAAATAACAGCTACCATATTTTCCCATTATATTGCATTATATTATTGCCAAGTATTCCACAAATAACATTGAAGTTCTAGGGGGAAAAAGAATATATATCTAGCATGGTTTTATAAAGTTCCCTTAAAAATATACTTAACGATTTTATTAGTTTTAGATTGTTTTGTAACAAAGTATCCCAATAATTTAGCAGCTGAAATTGACAAAAATGTATTATCTCACAATTTCTCTGGATCAGGAATTTGAGTTTAGCTGTATTGTTTTTGCTTCAGAATCTCTGGTGAGTTTGCAGCCACGATGTTGGCTGATGGTGCAATCACCTGAAGGCTTAACTAGCCCCGGAGGACCGGTTTTTAAGTTGGCTCACCCACTCACTGGTCATGGTCCGTTCCTTGCAACTGTAGACCTCTCCAGAGGGCTACTAAGTTGTCCTCACAACGTGGCAGGAGGCTTCTCCTAAAGCAAATGATCTACGAGAGAGAGGAAACACAATTTCCTCCCTCCCTTTTCTTTCCTAATGCTTTTTTCTTTGTTTCTTAAGTTATGCATTGTTTAAAACAAGTCACTAATCACAACCCATTCTCAAGGGGAAGGGACTTCATTTCCGTCTTTTGGGGAAAAGAATATCAAAGAATTTGTGGACGTAATTTGAAAGCACGACAATATCATCATCCATTCTTTTCTCTTGGTAATACCTATTAACATTCTAAGGATCACACTGGGAATGCTAGGCAATAAGGTCCTAATACTGAAAAAGACTCCTTATGTTCTTTCTTCAGTGGAGAGAATAGGAGGCAGTGACTAATTCTGTATTCAGCCTCTACGTGGTAATTGCATTTTGCATCTTCTTAGAAACAGCACGTTTTCAATAATGTATAAAGGGGTTGCCTATGATACTTTTTTTAAAACACAGAGTAAATGCAAATTAAAACAATCAACAACATGTAAATTCTATAGAAAAATCAAGCAACAGGGACACAGCATGTGATATTATATCTTGAACTTCTCTCTCATAGTCACCCATTCTTCCATCCACCATTCCATTTATCAGCCTATCTTGGCAGCTAAGTGTTCATCAGAACTGTATATAATGTATAGAAAATCTAGAGAACAGAAGCTTCCATTCACCTTTTGAAAAAATCATAGTCTTGTGGAAGGAAACATACTTGGAACCATTTGTCAGGAAAGGGGCCAAAGTAAATACCCTCACAGAGATAAGACCAAGGGTTTGAGAGTCAAGAGATGGGATTGATTACCAATTATGTCTATGGAATATCTGAAATGAAACCCTAAATTGTTTTCTCTCTTGCCAGTTTCCTTTTAATTTGTTGTGAATCCTAGCATTATAAACCTATGTTAGAAGTAACAATTCATTGTGTGAGTAGTCTACATACACTGTGGGATTTATTCAACCAGTGAATTCTATGTACACTTAATAGATTCTATTTTTTAAAGCATTTTTTGTATGATTCTTCCTTTAGGAACATCAACCATATAGGGAAAAGCTAATAGAATTGGATCATAAAAAATGTGCATATATGTAGTTGTGTATAAATTAGATACATGAGCATACATAACGTCTGTCTTCTCAGGGTCATATGCAGAAGTAAAGGATTAGAAAAAAGCTAAATACAATCTTGAAGATTTTCCATGTATTTTTTCATAATTTACTAGAGAGAAACACTTGGTGTCTCAAAATCTCTCAATTGCTCTCCTTATTAAGCTACAAAGGACCCTTTGGCTTAGACCTGCAGAATTGTATATCATTTCTTATTTTTTAGAACTGACCACAGGTCTTGTTATAAGACTAGAATTGAAAGAAGAATATAAAGTCTAAGTGATGGCTTTTTGGGAAGGAATGGGATCTGTTAGAATAACTATGGACTTTAGCCTAATTCCTAACCAGGTCAATATTGCTGTCAGTGTAGTTTAAGTTATTTAAATTCTGTAAGCCTCAGTTTTCTCAGTTGTATAATGGGTGTAATCATATCTACTTCCAGCATTGTCATGGGAGGATAAATAAAACAATGCGTCTAAATTCCTATCATAGTTCCTGGCACAAAAGAGTTACTCAATGAATATAAATAATATCATTATATGATTATATAATATTTTAAAGCATTTTAAAGCATTTTTGTATCATTCATCATATAGGAACAATTATTATATCAAGTTATTACATAATATATCATTGTCATATAATAATATCTATTATTTATTGAACACTTATTTTATAATGGGAATTTGTGAAACACTTTATGCACCTTTTAAAAATCCTATTAATTTATAGAAAAGGGAACTGAGACTGAGAAAGGTTTAGTTCCTTGCCCGATGTCATCAGCCAGTAGTAAATTAGAGCAGCATTCAGACTCAGGTGTGCCTGAGTGCCCTGTAGTTAGTGAATTTTTCAGTACTTTAAATGAGACAGCGTCATGCCCATGAAATGTATTTTTTTTCCATTTCATATTGGTAAAACATCCTGGAAAAACATCTCATCTTTCAAAATTGTCTTGGATGTAGGAGTTGGTCAAATGAGGTCATATCCTTTTTTTAAGAATCATGTTTAGCTCTTAAAGTCAGGAAAAATGATTCATGTTCCTGTTGCCAGTACCCCAGCCAAGCTCCAAGGAGGGTTCCAATTATGGAGAAAGGAAAAGAGGATTATTTTGCTTTTCTCCCTGAGTAATCTCTTAGAGATCAATTTTGGCTCTTACCTCCCAGTAGTCACTTATCTCTGTATCTCTGTACTTTTTGTTCCTAACCACTGTTTCATGAACACTTTGAGGATGCTGTAAAATAATGTAGAATGAAACACAATATCTGGTACATATTGGGGCTCAGTGAGTATCATTTGATTGAATAGATGATTTTTATAGATGAGTAGATGGATGAATAAAGAAGGAATGGCTGGGAAGCAGACTAGGGAGGATGAGCATGAACTTGACAAATGATTCTGACACTAGTCATGAGCCATACCTTTCCTACAATGCATTAATATTCCTCAGCTCACTTGTGATGAGCACTTGGAGTGAGGAAAGCACTCAACATGACTGTGTATTGTGGAGCAGGGGCACCTGTGTAGAGCGTAGCAGAACACCTCCAAATGGAAAAGTCACATGCTCCCAGCACTGTCCAGTGCTCAAGATTTCCTATCCTTTCCATTTTTATGGACCCAAATGTTACAGTTACCACCGCCACATTATCTCCTTCCTGTAGGTGAAGCATTCTAAAGCAATCTAAAATGTAGGCTTTTGCCTATTTGTTCATTGTTTCTTTTTATGATTTCCTCCTCTAGAATATAAGGGTCATGAGGACAGGAACTTTGGCTTATAGGCATGCCTTGTTTTATTGTGTTTCACTTTATTGACCTTCGCAGATAATGCATTTGTCCTAAGTTGAGGGATTGTGGCAACCCTGTACTGAGCAAAGCCTTTGGCACCCTTTTTCTGTTAGCTCACTTGGTGTCTCTGTGTCACGTTTTGGTAATTCTTGCCGTATTTCAAGCTTTTTCACTATGATTGCATTTGTTATGGTTATCTGTGATCAGTGATCACTCACTAAAAGCTCAGATGATGGTTAGTGTTTTTTAGCAATAAAGTATTTTTCAATTAAGGTAAGTACTTTTTTAAAGACATGATGTTATTTCACACTTAATAGACTACAGCATAGTGTCAACATAAGTTTTATGTGCTCTAGGAAACCAAAATATTTATTTATTTGCTTTATTGTGATACTTGCTTTGCTTTACCATGGGGGTCTGGAACAAAACCCACGATACCTCCAAGGTATTCCCTGTATTTCCTGCTATAACCTCCCTTCCTAAAACAATGTCTCATGCTTATAATAATATTAGTTGCTCAGTTAATGTTTTCTGGATGCTTAAGTGAGTGAATGTCCATAGTTGGTAACATTTAATTTTGCAATAGCTCTTTGTCAACACTTAACAGAATCTTAGGATGCTTGAGACTTTGGGACTCAACCTAGAGAATTTGTTTCACTCATTTTTCAGATAAGGCAGCTGTGTTCCAGAGAGATTATATTAGTTGTGCAAATCACATACCCGTCATTACAGCACTGAGTTGAGGAGTCAGGTCTCCTATCTGTCAGGCTGGTGCATTTCTCACTCTTCCACATTTCTTTTTGTTTTTCTTAAACCCACTCCTTACTATTACCTCCGTAAAATCACTACACTCTTACATTCTTTAGCTATAAGAAACTTTCAGTGTGTTTATTTTTTTTAATGTTTTTTAACTCTAAATCTGTCATTTGACTTTGGTCAGTATTAATTCTACTGGATAATGCAAATACATGTCACAAAGAACTAGAGGAAAACTACTACCACTATTATTTGGCAGACCCATAGTATAAATTCTTCCCTTGAACTTGCACACAAATAAGCAGACAGTAGTATTTGGGCTTTTTCTACTCAAACAATTTACACATGATGTTTGGGGTCATCTTTTTGTATCCTAGATTAACTGGTCTATCCCATAGCTAATTCATCATCCTGACCAAAATAATAAAGGGAATTCATACTCCAATTAGTTTTGATTCAAGTCAGAAGGACAAGTGCTTGACACTTTAAGATACATCATTTCATTCACTTCTTCAATAGTATCCTAAGTCCATTGTAGACACGAGAGACTGAAGCTCCCAGATGATAGCTTGCTTATAACCACATATGAAGAATAAAGTCAGGATTTGAAGTCACTTTGCTGTGTTTGTTTTCTAAACATGTTGTGACCTCTTTCCTGTAATATCCCATGGTGGTGGGGATGGTGAATGGGAAGCAGACAGACAATAATAGTGATTATTGATTCTAGTGATAAAATAAGTAATTGGGCTGACTCAGCTGTTCATTTGCCTGCCAGGATGATTATCAGAATAGATCTACAATCTACTTTTTCCTCAGTGTCCTTGCTAGGGTTAATAATGCTTCTAAAGATCTCCTAGTGTGACCATCTCAATTCAGTACAAGATTAAGGACTTTTATCTTTATTTCCTCTGATTAAATATAATGCTTTAGTCTGTGGAATGATAATAGTTTCATCTTCTCAGTGCCTTCTTGTCCAGTCTCTCAAGGTAGGACTTAAATTATCTTGACCAATAAAGACATTCTAGGTTACATACAGACAAAAGGAATGGTGAGATGGGGACCGCTTAGTCTCCCAACATTTTCATTCAACATAGAGCCATCATTGTGAGCATCCGATTTCTTTATTGTCTTCAAAATGTACAATGATGGTTTTGTTTTGTTTTAAAATCATGAACTCAGGATTTTGTGTCAGTGTTAAGAGCTTAGGCTTCAGAGGCAGCATGACTTTGGTTTAGATATTAGCTCTGTGACATGCTAGCTCTGTGAACTTTAGCCTGAAGAACCTCAGTTTTCTCATCTTCAAAATGGGAATGACAACACCAGTACTAATATATTTCATATGTTTTATATCAAGATTAAATGAGTTACTGCAGATAACAGTTCACAGCTCATGGTAATAAGTATACAATATTATTTGGTAAACTTTACCTGGCCAACACTCTGCTGAAGCTTCTCCTTTGCTTATATTATTTGAGATATTATAGGTGAATATCATTTACAATTTAAAACCATGAAAATTCAGAACAAAAAACAAATGAAGAAACAAGTAGTAATGTTGCTTTCTCTTCATAGTCTGTCCATCCCATTTCTAAAGAGAGATATCCTCTTCTTTAGGAATCACTGAATCCCTAGATGTTATTGATTGATAATATCCTACACACAGTACCTATTAAAGAAATAAATCCGAGAAATGGTCCAAATATGTTTAGCTTTGCTGTTCAATCTTTATAAGTAGTTATAATGTCAGTTAGACAAGTTCAAAGTTGACCAATCCATAAAAATCTATGAAAAGTACATATAAGGATGTTCCAGGTATATTATAAAGGATAGTAGTCATTTTATTTCCTCTAAATGTCACTTTTTATTTCTGTTAAGAGATCCTAAAAGAGAGAGAGAGAGACAGACAGACAGACAGACAGACAGAATTCCTGAGTTGGATAGTTTATAGTCTGTTTCAAAATGACATTTTCTTCCTGGGGCACCTGGGTGGATCAATAGGTTGAGTGTCTGACTTTGGCTCAGGTCATGACCTCACAGTTGGTGAGTTTGAGCTCCATGTTAGGTTCTGCGCTGACAGCTCACGGCCTGGAGCCTGCTTCAGATTCTCTGTCTCCCTCTCTCTGCCCCTCCTCTGTTTGTTCTCTCTCTCTCTCTCTCTCTCTCTCTCTCAAAAACAAATAAGTAAACACTTTTAAGAAATGACATTTTCTTCCTGAAAGAAGTTGACTATAGAAAATGTTTATGTTCCTGTGTCCACTGTACTAGCAGTAGAAACACTGGACATCAATGGATAAGATGAGGGTGAGAGTTTTAGGTGCAAAAAATTGATGACTTAAAAATATAACCAAGCATACTATTTGCTTTGAAATACACTAAAGCCTCCCATTTGAATGCCTTTCTGGAAGATTAGGAAATGTTACATTTTAAAGCTATTGAAATATTTCATCTTGAACTCAATGGCCATGTGTGTGGGGTTGAGGGAAGGATTATTAGGGAACAATTAGCTAGAAGAATAGAATACAATGATCCTATGGTAAGAATGTTTACATTTTAGTTATGAGATGACAGAATATGTATGAAATATTATTAGATTCTAAACCATTCATAGCCTAAGCTATTTTTGTAATATTTGTAGTTGAGTGACTTAATTAACTTGACTGATGCACTAGAATGGATCCTTGGCATTTGCTAAGGCCAAATATGAATGATAAAATTACATATATCAGACATGTACAGTGTCACCTATTTTTTCATTTTTCTTGATCCTGACAACCCTGATGAAGAACATATTAATGAGAAGACTGAGGTCTAAAGAGTCATCTGTCTTACAAAGTCTGTTTAGCTAGCTTAGTTTTAATACCAGGCACAGAGCAGATCAGCTACTTGCATTCTCTAGTTGAGCTTTCCTCCCTGACCTCCCAACTTAAATGGAGAAAACTTTAAAACATTCAGGTAAAATCTCTTTTATTAGTCTAGGTCTGAACCTACTGAACCATCATTATTATGATGACCATTTTAATTCTTAGGGACAAGTTATTTTATTTAGTAGCTGTTTATTTTATTCCTTCCTTCATTTACTTTAGAGAGAAAGAGAATACAAGTAGGGAAGAGGAGCACAAGGAGAGAAAGAGAGAGAGAGAGAGATTGAAAGAGAGAGAGCATTGTAAGCAAGCTCCATGCTCAATGTGGAGCCTGATGTGAGGCTCAATCCCATGACTATGGGATCATGACCTGAGCTGAAATCAAGAATTGGACTCTCAACCAACTGACCTCCTCAGAAGCTCCTGTTTTTCTTGTTTATGTGTATAGAAAATAGGAACAAGATCACAGCTGAAACTTAGTGCTAGTTGAAGCTAATGTCAAAACAAGAGAAATGAGAATTTAAATGCAGATGTGAAGCAATTAAGTATTTTCACCAGAAATTATTGGACTATTGGGATTTAAAAACACAGTTTTAATTATAAAAATATAACTTGTCTATTTAGACATATGTAATTGTTGGGTTTTCTTTTAAATGTAGAAACAGCAAAGCCAGTTTCAAACCACACTTTAAAATATGGTCCCTCTACAGGAATTTAAAGACAGATGCATGAAAAATTGATTCATTTCAGCCTCCTCAGTGATCAGGGTGGCTGTCTGCATATAGTCTAGGTATCGATTTTGAAGGATAGCTATGCTTTCATCCAGATTGTCTATTTCATTGCTTCAACCCTCATCTGATTTTGATGATTTTCTTTCTAAAACACTACCTATTACTAAAGTAATTACTTCTGAATATTTTGCTGCAGCAATGCTTTCTAAAATTTTGGTATCATACAAACCACATTTATTTTGATATGTTAGGCAGCCAGAGTATGTGATTAGAATTAAATATTAAAAATACAAATTAAGAAGAATGTTAATTTAGTTTGTTCTGAAAGCTTATTAACTGAAGTAAACTCTGATTTTTTATCTGTTTTGAGTATCTCATGTCAGCAATATCATGTTCATAGCACACCTCATTAAGTAAAGTAATTTAACAAAAAACTGCATCCAAATGAATGCTAATAACTTACAAAAGCACAAATAAAATTGAATTTGTATGAAGAAGTGTTTGCCTATGTCTAGACAGTAGGTAATCATTAATTTCCACATATTTCCTGGAAATAATTAAGATGTCATTGTTTTTGCTTAACCTTGGGATTTTTAAGAATACCACATGTAATTAAAGACAAAAGGATAAGCAATTAATCTTAACTTCCCCCCAAATTGTCCTCTTTTCCAAGAAAATTTAACACTATTTAAAATCAATTTGCCATTTATTTCCTTATTCATTTCATGATTTTCATAAATTTTTACTTCAAATTGGTCTCCACATGGGTACAGATGAGTTTTTAAAATTAGGAAGGAATTTCCAAAATCTGTAAAGAACTTATCAAACTCAACACCCCAAAAATAAATAATCCAGCAAAGAAATGTGCAGAAGACATGAATAGACATTTTTCCAAAGAAGACATCTATTTTTTGGAATAGCTTGAGAAGGATTGGCGTTAATTCTGCTTTAAACGTCTGGTAGAATTCTCCTGGGAATCCATCTGGCCCTGGGCTTTTATTCGTTGAGAGATTTTTGATAACTAATTCGATTCCTTTACTGGTTATGGGTCTGTTTAGATTTTCTATCTCTTCCCGTTTGAATCTTGGTAGTGCACGTGTGTTTAGAAATTTGTCCATTTCTTCTAGATTGTCCAGCTTGTTGGCATATAATTTTTCATAGTAATCTCTGATGATTGCTTATATTTCTGAGGGATCTGTTGTAATAGATCCATTTTCCTTTGTGATTTTGTCTATTTGCATGTTTTTTCTTTCTGAGGAGCATAGCTAGAGGTTTATCAATTTTGTTTATTTTTTCAAAAAACCAACTCTTGGTTTCATTGATCTGTTCAATTGTTTTTGTGGATTCTATCTTGTTTAATTCTGCTCTGATCTTTATTATTTCTTTTCTTTTGCTGGGTTTGGGGTGTTCTTGCTGCTCCCTTTCTAGTTTCCTTAGGTGCTCTGTTAGGTTTTGAATTTGTGCTTTCTCTGATTTGTTGAGGTAGGCCTGTATTGCAATGAACTTTCCTCTTAAGACTGCCTTTGCTGCGTCCCAGAGAGATTGAATTGCTATATTCTCATTTTCATTCATCTCCATATATTTTTTAATTTCCTCTCTAATTGCCTGATTGATCCAATCATCTTTTAGTAGGATAGTTTTTAACCTCCACATTTTTGGGGGTTTTCCAGACTTCTTCCTGTGGTTGATTTCGAGTTTCATAGCATTGTGATCTGAAAG
>NC_043706.1:53755781-53861889 GCF_006229205.1 Suricata suricatta
TCAGTTTACGTTACGTCTTAGGGGAGTTCGGTATGTCTCCTGAATTTCAATAGCCAAAGTAATATTGAAGAAGAAAACCAAAACGGGAGGCATCACAATCCCAGACTTTAGCCTCTACTACAAAGCTGTCATCATCAAGACAGTATGGTATTGGCACAAAAACAGACACATGGACCAATGGAATAGAATAGAGAACCCAGAACTGGACCCACTAGTATATGGCCAATTAATCTTTGACAAAGCAGGAAAGAGTGTCCAATGGAAAAAGAACAGCCTCTTCAACAGGTGGTGTTGGGAGAGCTGGACAGCAACATGTAGAAAAATGAAATTAGACCACTTCCTGACACCATTCACTAAAATAAACTCAAAATGGATAAAGGATCTGAATGTGAGACAGGAAGCCATAAAAACCCTTGAGGAAAAAGCAGGAAATAGCCTCCTAGACCTCGATCGCAGAAATTTCTTCCTTAACACATCCCCAGAGACAAGGGGATCAAGAAAAAGAATGAACTACTAGGACCTCATCAAGATAAAAAGCTTCTGCAAGGCAAAAGAAACAATCAAAAAAACCAATAGGCAACCAACAGAATGGGAAAAGATAGTGGCAAATGACATATCAGATAAAGGGCTAGTATCCAAAATATACAAGGAGCTCACTAAACTACATACACGAAAAATGAAGGATCCAGTGAAGAAATGGGCAGAAGACCTGAAAGGACACTTCTCCAAAGAGGACATCCAGATGGCCAACAGGCACATGAAACGATGCTCAGTGTCTCTCATCATCAGGGAAATTCAAATCAAAACCGCACTGAGATACCACCTCACACCGGTCAGAGTCGCTAAAATGAACAAATCAAAAGACTATAGATGCTGGCGAGGGTGTAGAGAGATGGGCACCCTCCTACACTGTTGTTGGCAATGTAAACTGGTGTAGCTGCTCTGGAAAACAGTGTGGAAGTTCCTCAAAAAACTATCCATAGAACTCCCCTATGACCCAGCAATAGCACTGCTAGGGATTTACCCAAGGGATAAAGAAGTGCTGATGCATAGGAGCACATGTACCCCAATGTTCATAGCGGCACTTTCTACAATAGCCAAATCATGGAAAGAGCCTAAATGTCCATCACCTGATGAGTGGATCAAGAAGATGTGGTATATATATACAATGGAGGACTATATGGCAATGAGAAAGAATGACATATGGCCATTTGTAGGAAAGTGGATGGACCTTGAGGGTGTCATGCTAAGCAAAATAAGTCAGGCAGAGAAGGATAGATACCATATGTTTGCATTCATAGGTCTAACAGGAGAGACCTGGCAGGGGACCATGGGGAGAGGAAGGGGGAAAGAGAGCAGGGAAGAGTGAGGGACACAGATCAAGGGAGACTACTGAATACTGAAGACGAACCATGGACTGAAAGGGGAGGGGGAGAGAGGAAGGGGGTGATGGTCATGGTGGGGGGCACTTGTGGGGAGAAGCACTGGGTGTTATATGGAAACCAATTTGACAATAAACTATTATAAAAAAAAAGAAGACATCTAGGTGGCTAACACACACACAAAAAGATGCTCAACATCACTCATCATCAAGGAAATGCAAATCAAAACCACAATGAGATACCATCTCACACCTGTCAGGATGGCTAACATTAACAACTCAGGAAACAACAGATATTGGTGGGGATGTGGAGAAGGGGAAACACTTTTGCACTGTTGATGTGAATGCAAACTGGTGCAGCCACTTTGGAAAATAGTATAGGGGTATCTCAAAAAGTTAAAGATAGAACTGCCCTATGACCCAGCAATTGCACTACTAGATATTTAACCTAAGGATACCAAAATGCTGATTTGAAGGGACATATGCACTCCATGGTTATAGCAGTGCTATCAACAACTGGAAAATTATGGAAAGAGCCCAAATCGACTGATGAATGAATAAAAAGGAGGTGGATATAAATACAAGGGAATAATACTCAGCAATCAAAGAGAATGAAATCTTGCCATTTGCAACAATGTGGATGGAACTAGAATACATTATGAAAGCAAAATAAGTAAGAGAAAGACAGATATCATATGGTTTCACTCATGGAGACTTAAAGAAACAAAACAGATGAACATTGAGAAAGGGAAGGAAAAATAAGATGAAAATACAGGGGGAGTCAAACTATAAGAGACTTTTAAATACAGAGAAGAAACTGAGGGTTGCTGGAGGAAAGGGGGTGGGGGAGGGTGGGCTAAGGGTGTGATGCGCCTTAGGAGTGCGCCTGTAGGATGAGCACTGGGTGTTGTATGTAAGTGATGAATCACTGAATTCTACTGAAACCAATACTATACTATATGTTAACTAACTTGAATTTAATATAAAAAAATTGTCAAAAAAACTCCAAAAGTAAAAACAAAACAAAACACAAAAACAAAAATAAGATAAAATAAAATTAGGAAGGCATTTAAACCTGAGTAGAAAGTCATAATAATAATAATAATGATATTCTTTTAGCAATTACAACATTTTTGAAGGTAAATATTTTCTATAGATGCTCCTGAATCAGTCAGTTAGCAAATGTTGATTCTGCCATTGACGAATCACTATTTTGAGATACACTGTATCAGAGGCTGTGCCTTTGGGAAATCACTTTGTTTTGTGGTGGTCTACAAGATACCTAGAAGTTCTAGAATTTGGTCTACCATTATACATAGAATATTCTTTAGGCCACATGTCTAATATAGGCAATTTTCAGGGAAGTGGATGGTTTTTAAACAAATTTTTAGAATACTTTAATTTTCACATGACATTTTTCCTGTTAGACAATTATTGGCCCTAATCAGATAAACTTTTTGAGGAATACCTCACTTGTCAGAAAGTTGTAGTTCTCATTAGTCATCTGCTGACCTCTATATAACTGATTCTCATTCTTTTTATACGTACAGTTTTTCTTTAATGCCTTAACTTAATTACTTGTTTATATGTTTATTTATTGTTGGTTTACCTAGCATATAAACTCCGTAAGGGCCGAGGCTTTTGCCTGTTTTGTTTTATACTGTATCATTTCAGCAGCACAGTGAACAAACATTTCCTCAAACATTTTCTCTCTCTCTAAGGAACTCAGTTATTTTTCTTTTATAGTGCTGAAGAGTGAGCTAAATTTTGTCAATTTGCAGTTCAAAATATATTGAAATTTTACTCGAAGTCAGTAAATTTTGTATTAAGATCTCTGGTCTCCTTAATAAGATATTATTGTGCAGAGTTTGTGGTAAATATAAAAAATATAATGATTATGAGTCACTTAGAAAAATTCTTGTCGCAATCATTTCATTGCTGTTGGCTCTTTCTAGCCTCCCACCCAAATTTCATGGGTAGTGTTGTTTTTTTGATTTGTGGGATTTATTTTCAATTTTAAGAAACTGCTTAACAAAAATTACACTACAGTTATGTGTATCAAAAGTCAAAACTTTTTAAAAATTTATACTTTGAGAAGTTTGCTTCATTCATTCTTACCTACTTTGGTAATTATTTTTTAAAATTTCTCATTTATTATACTAGTTGCTATACAAATAGACTCAAAAGGCTTATTTCATTGTAATATTATTCTTTTAACTGAAATTTCATATATGTTATACAATTAAGACGGTATCTATTCTTTCCAAGGTTCTTATAATATACCAGAGTGTTAGTCATTATAGTCTGCTTTGGATAGGCAACAGGGCTCTGGGGCCAGACATTTTTGAATTATCATTCCAGCTCTGCTATTTACAGGATGTGTGGTTTGTAAAGTTAGTTAATGTCTCTGGGCTAAATTTCGTCATTGCAAAGTAGAAATAATTAATAGTTACCTCTTAAAGGTTAAAAGAAATGTGGTAGCATGGGGCTGTGAGACTTAGATATCTCTTCAAGAGAAACTTCCTCTTTTCTTTTCTAATAATCTCTTCTCTCAATGTGGGACTTGAACTCATGACCTTACTGACTGAGCCAGCCCGGGGCCTTGAGTCATCACTTTCTATTAAGGGATAGCATGTCTGGAGCAGTAAAGATACCATGAAAGTAGATGCCTCTTGAAGAGTAGCCCACCTCCTCTCCTGGCTTCTAGGCAAATAACTTGGGTTAAATCTCAGTATAATAGAAATGGAGATGAGCTAACCTGATAATGGATGAGAGATTTTATATCCAAAGATGCTATAAGATTGGTCAACATGTACCAACTGAATCCAAGGTAATGGATTGGATTTTGAGGCAGACTGATCAAGTAGTTCAGAATGAAAGTGTAAATATGCAAGAATTCAGTGACTTGCATGTCTTTCTTGGAACACAGCATTTAACACTATAGCAAGGACTCTAGGGGATATGGTGAACCCAGTGTGAGAGTAGCTCTTAGAAGTCTGGAAAAAGTGAGAGCCCATGCCAGAGTGGATCTGTTTGAGTTTTCCTGGTAAATAGTGGAGAAAGAAGGAAAAATGAATGAATGAATAAATAAATAAATAGATAAATAAATAAATAAATACTCAGAGAAGCAAGTGTGCTGGAATGAACATATTATGTAAGATCAAAAGTCAAACAGAGGATTTTGTTGCTTGAAAAAGCCTAAAGGACACATCATTCATTAAGGTGTCAAGAATGCATTGATGGTAGGTGATTATGACATGTCAGTATAGGCTCATCCTTGCTAACAAATGTACCTGTCTGGTGAGTGATTTTGATAATGGGGAGGATATACATGTGCAGAGGCAGGGACTAGATGGGAAATTTCTGTGCCTTTCTCTTAATTTTGTTGTGGACCTAAAACTGCTCTAAGAAAAGTTTTTACCAAAAAGAAAAAAAAAATGTGCCCATAGTGGGAGCACCAGCATCACTAAGAATTTCAATGGTGGCTCTCCTCTGCAGGCCAGAGATGATGATACAAGAAGTACTTACAGAACGGGGTTCAGTAAGAGCAAGGGGAATATTGGGGTTTGAGAGAATAGAGCCCCTTTGGAAGTGCTTAATTGCCATTTGGCAGTACTTAACTGGGATCATAGTTACTCAAATGAGTGGCAGGGATGACTGACAGCTATGAGACCTTGATTTCCAAGGGGTATAGGAATGGTTAGGGGCATCTCTAGGGGCAGAACAGATGGACAGTCACTAAGGGAACTGCTTGACATTTACACACTGTAGAAGTAAAACATAAGGAATCATGCTGTAACAATGGAGCAATTGTGGACCGTGAAGATTCCTTCAGTCTCTGGAGCAGATCCTATAGTGTAGGACATGTCGGTGGTGGACAACAATGCACTGGGGGGTTTATAAGCCCTAGTAGGAAAATTACAACACTGGCCCCTGGGGTTCTGGAACAAGGCAATACCATCTGCAGCAAGGAGTATATGCCTTTTGAGAAACTACTCCTGCTATGTTAGTGAACCCTGGTGGAGACGGAACTCTTGTCCATGGTGTAATAAGTGACTATGCATTCAAAACTACTCATTGTAACTGAGCTTTCTTGGACCTACCAAGTCATAAAGCTCAGCATGTCGATCAGCATTCAATCAGAAGACGGAAATAGTACATCCTGGATGAGCCTGAGAAGGACTAGAGGACATTAGCATAATGCATGAGCAGGTATCCCAAACCACCACGTTATCCTCCACAGTTGCAGCAGTGCCCCTACCCCAGCTTGCACATAAGGGATTTTGGGTCAGATGTTGGGATTCTATATGACCACCTGAAAAAGAAAAAAAATCATGAGTTTGACTTATGGAAAGGTTAGTTTGTATGTGGATGTAAGCTGAAAATTGATGTTGACTACATTATAGTAACATTCAAGAGTGACTTAGAAATTCAGTGGAGAGGATAATCTTTCCTCATGGGTGGAGCTGGAGATATGTACATGGTTATCTACTTCATGGGGAAAAAAGAGTGACCTGAGGTGAAAACATATACAGTTTATTGGGTAGGGACCAATGACCTAGGGCTGGAAAATAAAAGGATTAGCGTAGTGAAGACAAGGAAGGCTAGAGTGGAAATATGTGTAAGTCATATGGTAGGACACAAAGAGTTCGGAGATTTTTGTATCCTAAGTCAGTGCCAACAACAAAACATTTACTATTGCAGAGGTCTGCATACCTAGCAAAATGCTTTAGCTAATGACTATAGCAAGCTTTTGTCATCAACCACCCCAGGATTGGCATAATGGACATATGAACAGAGTAGCTACAGTGGTAGAGATGGAGGCTACACACTGACTCTGTAGCATGGATTCCCACTGACTATGGCTGATCCAGCTACTGCCACAGCTGGAGGTCCAATCACCCAGAAAGAGGTATCAAGTAAAAACTTGTTAACAATTCAGTTATATTGGAGATGCTCCATTGTATAAAGGCCAGAGTTCACTCTCACAGGGATAGATACCTATTATGAATATGGTTACACTTATGGATTTGACTTTCCTTCCCACAAAGACTTAGTCAGCACCATTACCTGGAAGTCTGATCCATAGGCATTGAATCCTTCGCAACACCATCCAACAGAGAAAACACTTCACAACAAATGTGGTGTAGGAATGGACCAATGGCCACAGGATCCACTGACTGGATCACATACCACACCATTCGGAGGCAGGTCTTCTTAGAGAATGTTGGAATGGCCTTTTGCTGAAGAGCCATCCTGATGGCAGTACTATGTGAAGAGGTGTTGCCATATATCAGGACATAATATACACTAAATCAGAGATTTAAATAGGAGGAATATTTGGGCCCAAGAGCTAAAAGATAGGAAAGGAATGGTGCCACTTACTGCCTATTGTTACTCCTAATGACCCACTGTGGGACTTTCCATTAGAGATCCTCATCTAGAATGGCAAAGAAGCAAACTCTTGCCAAGGAAAATGGCAAAAATCCCATTAAACTAAAAGCTACAGCCACCACCTAAGCCGTTTAGACAACTTATGTCCAGAAAATACCAGGTAATTTGCAGAAATCATGGATCTGCTTTCCAGAATGACATAAGGCTACTTTTTCCATGAGGGAGGCAGAAAGGAATATGTGTGGAGTCCAAGTGATTCATTCTGGCATCCTGTGATATTCTCTCGTTCAGTTTTAATAACGAACAGACACGTGCAGCAATCCTACTCTGAGAAAGATATAATTGCCTACAGCTCGGAATCATCAATAATGAGGTTTTGGTTGTATCAACAGGTAAACCAGCAAGACCTACAATTATTGGTCAAAGAATAACTGCAGAGACAGGGCTACAATTTCTCCTCCGATATCCCACCTTGAAAATTTCTGTCAGGAAGAGAGATCCAGAGAAATGAAGGGATGCTTTCTGAAAATCTGTGGAGGAGAGCCTTTATCAGACATGCAAGGGGTGGGCTGTGGTGGCCATGGAAGTGTACCACTCAGATATCCCTTCTAGGAAACCTGCTCTAACTAGCTGGCAAATGGCCCCTAATGGCTTTTAGGATCCGCTTTAGTGTTCATGTAAAGCCCATGGTCTCCTGGGCTGCCCCCAGCCCATAACAGAGTACAACAGCCAGGTAATTCTAGCCAGATGTAACACTCCACTTATGGGCAGTTTTTGCTTTGACACTGTACTACTCCCCTACCCAACCTTTTTTCTTCCCTTCTCTCCTTTCACAGATGTCAGATCTGTGCCAGAATCTTAAGGCATTTTTTAATCTTGCTTCTTCCCTTTATCCTTTATAGGCATTAGTCCCAGCAAATCACTTGCACATCAAATTCTTGGTCTCTACTTCTCACAGAAATGAAACTGAGACATTAGATAATGCTGCCTATGGAAGCCTGCTCATTGTGATTCAAACTAAGCATTCAATTTTTTTAAGTCCTTATCAGTCAGTGTATATTTTTAATATGTTATAGAAATTGCTTATTTCTTAAGCCACAGAGCTAAGAATATTTTGCATGTATATAAAATCTGATTATGTGAAAAAAATATTGTGCCATATTTACTAATTCAAAATAACAAATATTCTTTTATGCTATTTCCTATGTCCATCTCTATTATAGAAGTATAAAGAAGCAAAATCCAAATATAGTGTATTTTATAATATATCCCTTTTCTGCTCATGGATATCTTACTTTTAAGTAAGGCATATTCATTCTGGAGTCCATTTCTGATTATTCTAAAGTTGAATAACACAGAGGTGAAATAGAAAAAAAAATCTTTTACATAGTTTTCGCTTGTGCCATCATCACTGAATAAGAGAAAAGATAATCTTTTTCATTTGGATACAGTCATCCTTAAAGGCAAATACATGTCGGTATTGTTAAAGCACAAGGACTAGGTTGGTTGATCTTCTACTACTTCATAGCTGGTAACTGCAGTAATCTGTGGCAATGAATTGAACTAAGGACATGAACTAAGAGAGTAATTACAGCGAGGTTTATGCTGGTATGCAGTGCACAAAATAAAGGGAGCATTAATAATGTTAACCTCGTCACTTTTGATTTGTCTAATAAGAATGAAGTATTTTAAGTCACTGCTTATATCAATTTTAGATTGATGTATTTTTTAAGATCACCTTTTCTTTAGGGATTTGTTTTATATGCTTGTAAAAGATGTATGTTTTAGACATCTGCTTAAAAAAGAAGATGCATGAATTGTTTCTATTCGAGCTAATGTTAGTTTCAGGCTCAGGGTTGATTTCTTTAGAAAACTATGCTGTGTTTGTTTGGGTCGCTTTTCCCATGCATATCTTGACAAGAACTGTAGACCTTGCTGCAGCTGTCAACTCTGAACTATACCATATGACTTTTCTCTGTGTAACCAAAGTCACATTTCTAGTCTTCTTTTCTCTTTCTCTCCAGTTGGTTTTGGAATTTCAACTGCCACTGGAGAGCCCACCTAAAGGAGCCTAGAGTTAGTTTCAATTCATTGTGTTGTGTTGTAAAGAATGTGGGCCTTTGTCCCTGGTTCTTAAGAGGGATCCTACCCTCCAAATCCTTAGATTTCCCAAGATAGTAGTGTCTTTGTTCTTTAATATGGGGCTCTTGAACCACACCTGCGTTTATGTTAATGAGATAGCTCCTAAACAATATATGCTAACCAAATGAGTCAGGATGGGGGCTGGCCATCCCGGAAGGACCAATCATGTAAATAGAGGTTTGGGACTTTGAGTCCTGTGATATCAGCCTGATCTCTGAGGAGAGAAAGAAGGTTAGAGATGAAGTTCAATTTATGGCCAATGATTTAGCCAATCATGCCCATGTAATGAAAATTCAATTAAAAAAATCATGTACAGTGATGTTCAGTTCTGCTTCTTGAGCTGCTCAGCCTCATCAATATCCTGAAAGGCTGATACATCTTAAGGACACAGAACCTTCATGATTGGGAAGCTCCCGCATCTTCCTTTATGTTTCCTCATTTAGCTTGTCGTGAATGTTATGCTTTATAATAAAACTAGCACTTTCTTGAATTCTGTGAGTCATTCTGGTGAATTATCAAACCAGAAGACGTACTGGGGACCTCCAAATTTGTAGCCACTTGGTCCCAAGTATGGATAGCCTGGGAACCCTAAAGCTTGTGGCTAAAGTGGGAGCAATCTTGTGGGGGACTATACCATTAACCTGTTGGCTATGTGCTTATCCTGTGAAGTTTGGCCTTATTTGGATTGTTAGCATAAGAACTTCATTGCACATTCCTTAAATCCTAAAGCATAATCTCCTTTAATAGCCAACCAGTTTATCTGCTGAACTATCTAATCCTCCTTCCACATTGTCTAACATTCAGTCCAATTTCTTTTTTTCATAACATTATTCACTTGCATCTCCTTCATTTCACGCTATATTATCACATGTATTTCCCTTTTTCCTTGGGTTGTTTCAATACAACTTCTCAATACAACTAATCTGGCCTAGCCTCATTGCAGTCTTTTCTGTATTGGTCAGTCAAATATGTCTCCCTTACCTTTTCCTCAAGCGCAAATTGCTTTTTCAGAGATATTTGTTTAATGCCCAATGCAATACCTCTCACATAGCAGGGACTCATTTATTTGTTGAATAAATATCTTCCTGCTATTCAAACTCCATTGCTCTAAGGAATCCCACATGTTGGTCCCTACACATCTCTTCTCTATAGTTACTTTCATAAATGAATCCTTTGTTCCAACCCAATTATTTGCTCCCAAACAATGTGGGCCCATCTCCAGTCCACTGAACAAACTGCATGTCTGAAATGCTCTTTTTCCTTCTCTACTTGTCTAAATGCCACTTCTGTGAACCTTCTTGGACTCCCTTCCTCAGGGATTGCTCTCACTTCTGAATTCTCTTAGCACACATTGTATGCATATTGTGTATATTGTATGCATTTCTAATTTGGGTCTTCATCTAGACCACCTGGGATTTTATATTATTCCAGATTCTTTTAAAAACTATACCATGGCCTTTTAAAAATAGGCAAGTGTAATATAATTATAATAAATATAATTTTTTGTGATCTCAAGGACTAATGTATGTAAAGGTGCCTAAAATTAATAGTTTTTCTATAGATTTGCTTTTGTTTTGTCTAATCAGCACAAACAGTCAATCCTCATCTATAAAAACAATGAAGATGGGGAAAATACCTTAGCTGCTAATTCTGAAGCTATTCTAATCAACTCAATATTTTAATGTCTGATTTATTAGAAGCAATATTGTCTATATAGCTCTCCTTGTATCCAGAATTACAGAGAAACTAATATTTGTTTGTTTTCCTTCAGTAGGACATGTGATTTTTCACTTATTTGTTCTAATCTGAATTTTTCTCACCTCAATCTCCAAAGTCAGCAAAGGCACAGATTTTCCACCATGGAACCAAGCTAAAAATACACTTACAAGGATAACAGCATAGCCCTCACTGTTTCTAAACAGGCAAGGAATCATGCTCCAGACTCTATTTTACAATGTTTTTAGGCAATTTTGCAGTCCTGACTTTGGCATATCTTCGTATAGCACCTGCATGCCCATATATAATTGAAGACTAAATATTTGCATTTTTTGTTAGTTTGTGGCAAAGAGAAGAAAAACAAGATTCCATTCTCACTTATCAAGAAAGATACACAATTCAGCATTAATTCAATAGAGACATGCCTTGGGAAGAAAAGGCCTTTTTGTGAGAAAAGCACAACTTAAAAAAAATCAAATACAAAAATGACTGGAGAGAGTTTACTAAACCTTTTGGGCAAATGGGTTTTGGGGCATTAGGTCTACATTTGTTTTAAAGAGGTTTATACGTTCTGAAACTGATCAATAATAATACTAAAAAACGAGGGTGTTATAAAACTGAATTTTACAGTACAGCACCACCACTCTGTGAATAAAGATTAATGTGTTTGAAAATAAAGATAAAGGGGATAGTGAAAACTCTGAAAAATATTAGATATTAGATGTATTAGATCTAAATTTATTAGATAAATTTCAAATTTCCCCATAAGATTCCACATTATTTTTACTTATTGTCAGTGGAAAAACATTTTTACAGGTCTTGCTTTGTCAAATATAATTTTGTAGCGATTTTGTATTCCTACACCTGAGCTAATGCTTTCCCCCAAATAGTTCTTTCAACCATGTACACCTTTGTGGGTCACTACACAATTAAAAACACTCAGTAGTAAGGGTGCCTGAATGGCTCAGCTGGTTGAGCATCCGACTTTAGCTAAGGTCATGATCTCACTGTTTGTGGGTTTGAGCCCCATGTTGCGCTCTGTGCTGACAGCTCAAAGCCTGGAGCCTGCTTCAGATTCTTTGTCTCCCTCTCTCTCTGCTTCTCCCCCACTCATACTCTGTCTCTCTCTGTCTCAAAAATGAGCATTAAAAAAATTTATAAACACTCAGTTGGGAATTTGAAAATGAACTCCTATAACTCAAAGGGATAGCAAAATTATGTATTGATATAATGGTCTTATAGAGAACAAGATGGACTCACTCATGTCAAACAGGGACCTATGTCAATCAATGATGCAGACAGCTATGGGTACTGCAGCTATGAAGTATCACCAGACCAGCATTAGCCAACACTGATTACACGCAGAAGCACAGGAGGTCTGCAGGGGCCCAAGAATGGTTAAATTCCTTTAAAAAGGGAGGATTTTTATAGCAAACTATCAGACTCTTCAACCATGACCCCTCTATGTCTGACCACTTAAAAAAGCAGCTGCTGCCGAAGGCTTTGCCCAGTTGATCTCTGAACAGAACTGAGATCCTTTGCTGCTTGAACGTAATAAGCAGTAAGTGCCCAGAGCTGGACCCAATTGAGGCCCTATCTCATCTGTGCCCACAGACTGACTCTGTGTTCGGTTTGTTAACTTTCTAATCCTGTGTATCTTGTTTGTTGTGTGACTTGTCTTGTGCTCTGGTCTGTGTGCTGTGTAAGAAGCCAAGTTAATCACATGGTGAAATGTCACTGAATTTGGAATCCTGAACGTGCTTCATAATTATGTTAACCTTGCTTTATGACTGAAATAAAGCTGACATTGTGGAAACATACAACTTGTGTGTGCCTTCATCGTATGTTCATGACAAGTCTATAAAATGAGACAGTGACTGAAAATTTCATTTATTTTTACTTTCTTACTCCTGTCTTTTGAATTAGTTGTTAAACATTATACTGAGCTGATAAGAAATCAGACTAGTAGAAAGAAAGTAGATATGTACATATTTTAAACACCTGTTTATTTCCAAATTTTACAGATGTATGATAGGGGTTGATAACTGAGGATCATACTTGTACCAAAGTTGATTTCAGGAGTGAAAGAAAGAGCAAAAATACAGGTGAAGGACTGCTTTCTGGTAAAGGCCTCCAGCTCCGACTATTGAAGGTCCCAGTGTTGTCTGCAGTGACCAGGACTGTCTTTGGAGAAAGTGCCTAGAACCAAACCAGAGGTACATATTGAGAGAGCCTTCTTGGAAAATTTCTCACATACAGTAAAGGTTATATTATGGCAACAATATGGTATATACTTACAGAGCAGAGTAAATTCTGAACTAATGCCTGAAATGTAGAAGTGCAGAATAGGTACTGATGGAGTGGGTTTTCTGTTTTAAGGGTCCTTGGACGTTGGGCAAGAGAATAGAGTGGCCAGGAGTCAATGGCAAGAGGGATGAGCAGGGAATGGGTTTCATCACAGCACTAAAAGGAAAGCGCTGGGACCTATGTATGGGGGATATAAGCTGCCAAGAATGACATCTTGGAGTCTGGTGCATGTGTCTAGGGCTGAGTTGAGTACTGCATCCTTGTGTCAGGATTCTGCCTATACTACCTATTGGTCTCTGTGGCTTAATGAGAGGCATTATTGCTTTAGAAACAGATTATTTTAAATTGGGAGCTCAAGTCATATCTTTCCCTTTCTTTGATGAACATTTGACTATTTCCAAAGAAGTAAAACTTTATCCAAGGTTAGGAGGTAGAAGAAAGAAAAAGAGATAAAGACAGCATTTCACATAGAAGAGATACATCGGTAATTTTTAGGAATCAGAAATATAGTACCATTTTTTGGGAAATATTCTTTCAATAATAATTTTAAATATTTCCTACATGCCAATATTTTGGTAGGTATTAGAGCAATAAAGATGAATAGGACATGTTTCTGACCATTAGTAACTTATATTCTAATAGAGAATAGAGACAAATAAGTAAAAAATGACAACACAGTATTTTCTGATGGATTTGCCGGAGGTACACTGAGAGCGGAGGTATACTTCACCCAAATCAGGAACAAGGGGGAAGGGTCAAAATATATTTTCAATACAGTGGTGGCTGAGCCAAATTTAATAATATATGTGCTCATGACTTTGTGTAAAAGGCTGTCTGTTGAGTTTTGACAATATATCAGTGGCAAAGGTAAGTTAGTATTGGGCTTTACATGGTCATAGTTAATTTTGATTTGATAGAAATGGAATATAATTTAAGATTTCAAGCTGGGGGGCGCCTGGGTGGCTCAGTCGGTTAAGCGTCCAGCTTTGGCTCAGGTCATGATCTCACAGTTCGTGGGTTTGAGCCCTGCATCAGGCTCTGTGCTCACAGTTAGCTCAGAGCCTGGAGCCTGCTTCAGATTCTGTATCTCCCTCTCTCACTAACCCTCCCCTGTTCGCGCTCTCTCTGTGTCTCTCAAAAATAAATAAAAAACATAAAAAAAATTCTAAAAAAAATTTCAAGCTGGGAGCAACAATATGATGAAAATGGTTCTGAAGCTTTCTGTCAGGGCAATCAGGTGAAAGGGGAGTGGAGGCAGGGAGGTAAGCAATGCCAACCACTCGTGTGTGAAGCAATGGAGACCTCACTGTAGGATGGTGGTTGTGGGGGATAGCACAAATTGTCAGAATGTGAAACTGGATTCTGAGTTTATTTCAAATGTTTCTTCCTCAAGAATGGACATTGGCTGAAACTGGAAAGCCATATATCAAACAGCAGGAGCACGCAACCGATAACTGGTCTGAAAACTATGAAACTCTCTGAAGATGTAAATACAGGATTTGAAAGAGACATGGGAATAGATTAAATGGAGAAGGTAAAAGTTGGTTGCCAGATATAGGCATAGTGTCCGTGCCTATATATTCCTCTAACATAGCTGGTGTTGTTTTTTCAGCTTTATGAAAACGTTCTGAAAGAAAATGGGAATGACTGTGTTTGTGAAAAGATTGGCACCAGATAACTTGAGGATGGCCAGTAGAAATGTGCACGTTGAGGGGTTCCTGAGTGGCTCAGTCAGCTAAGTGTCTGACTTTAGCTAAAGTCATGATCTTGTGGTTCATGAATTTGAGCCCCCCATCGGATTCTGTGCTGGCAGCTGGGAGCCTGGAGCCTGTTTCAGATTCTGTGTCTCCCTCTCTCTCTGCCCCTCCCCGGCTCGTGTTCTGTCTCTTTCTGTTTCAAAAATAAATACCCTCCCCCCCCAAAAAAGGAAATGTGCAAGTCGAAATAAAGTTTAATATACCTGGTAATTAGTAAATATTATTTGAATACTAAATGATCTTCAGCGAAAAAAGTGTGTTATGTGGCACTTAGAATGGACCTACTATGAGAATTAAATCCTCTCAAAATAATTTATCATGATAAATATGGAAAAATAGAGGAAGGAAATACTTAATGAGCACTTGTGTTATTCCAGACATTGTGCTAGGTACATTATTAGAACAAAATATTTCTTAAATTAGAATTGTACAAAGTGCAGCGCACCTGGGTGGCGCAGTCATTTAAACATCTGACTCTTGATTTTAGCTCAAGTCATGATCTCATGGCAACTGAGTCTTCTGCTGTTGGGCTCCTTGCTAGGTGTAGAGCCTGCTTAATTCTGTCTCTCTGCCCTTCTCCCACTTGCTCTCTCTCTCTCTCTCCCTGTCTCTCTAAAATTTAAAAAAAAATTAAAAAAAAATATTTACATATTGCATTTTATCATTTTAGTTAGAAAATTTGATGGAATAATATTAGTTCTTCCTTAAGAAGCTTATAGGGACACCTGGGTGGCTCAGTCGTTTGAGCATCTGACTTCGGCTCAGGTCATGATCTCAATCTCACTGCTGGTGAGTCTGAGCCCCCTGTTGGGCTCTGTGCTGACAGCTCAGAGCCTGGTGCCTGCTTCAGTTCTTCCCTTGCTCTTTCTCTGCCCCTCCCTTGTTCACACTCTGTCTGTCAAAAATAAATAAACATTAAAAAATTAAAAAGAAGAAAGTTATAACATAAACAATTTTGAAAAATAGTTTGGATACAAAAAGTAAATATTCAGATTCAACTAAAAATGTTTAGGCAATTGATTGCAAAAGGCATATTCCTGATTATACATACTTTCTTCCTTTGTTTATATGTCATTATATTTGTTGGTGCCTATGCTTTCGGGTCAGTCCCTACGAGGGCGGCAAATGTTGATCTCCGGGTTGGTAGAAGCTTCATTCTGACAGGGCCATTTTTCTTAGGGATGGATTGCATCAAATTCATCACTGACACAAGAAAATTAACAAAGCAGATATCTTACAGATCTCAACTTGAAAAAATGATCTCCATATACGAAGGGCAGCATGCACTTTCACGAATATAAATGAAAACCAATATTCTCTTTCTTTAAACATTCAGATTTATCTGAGTTATCTTTTTTGAAGTATTCATGATTTGAGGTGTAAAAAAAATGAACTGAGTAAAAGCCTACTTAGAACAAAATAAATTACCCTTTGATATCCAGTGTAGCAACCTAGTATTTGAGAAAAACAGAACTTCACAAAAGCTTAATATATTCAGAATTTGATAAAGTGTGACCCATTTACTGAAGCAGAAAATACACCACAGGTTTTTCAGTGGTTCTTTTTTTCTTTCAAAAGCAGATAAATCATATTTATCAGAGAAATAAAGAACTGCTTTTAGACTTATTGAGGAGAAAATTGAGAAAGAAACAGAGATGGGAAAAACAACGACAACAAGATTTTGACTCAGAAAGATAGTTCACAAATAAAATGTATTGGGTTTCAAAGCAATGTGAGAATATGGGAAATATTTAATGAATTTATGTAAAAGAAACCACTGGTTGACTGTAGATTTCTTCAAGCTCTTTAGATGCTGTTAGGATATTGAACAGTTTACAGAAGCCACATGTTCATGTTGCCATTTTCATAGGAAATTTCTGAGATTCTTATTGTCAGGATTTTATATATACTGGAAAAAGGATACAAAACTTGTACTCTGATTTATGTATTCTAAGTACTCATTTCAGTGATAGCACTTTTTATATTTTTCTGCATGTACCGGTTTAATTTTCAATTCCTTGAAAATGGGGAGCTCCATCTTCTTTACCCTCACATACCTAGTTACTTGTACTGTGTCTAACACAAATCAGCTGGATCAACAAATGTTTGTTGGCTGTAAGATTGAAGAAACAAATATGGGAGCCATGGGCATTTAATTTATAAAAGAGTATATATTAACACATAGAATGGGATATTTTTTATTAATCAAGCACTTAAAATAGATGAATATGATCACTGATTATGTTTAAAAGAACTTACATAAAAGAAAACTCATTTCATTTATATCACTTAACAATTTTATAAAACACTGAAAAAGCATATCATTGCAATTACTATTACTTCAACAATTTCAAATGGTGAACATTATGATGACAAGCTAGAAGAATGACGGAGAGATTTCACTTTTCAATCATATTTTTAGATTTTTTTTGGATCATTCAGATTTTTTTTGTTTTAGATTCATACTTTAAGTCAAAGTCATAAGTGGGACTAAAACTGAGTTTTCTAACAATGTAGGTAAATTTTAAATTATGCAGAAGGATTAAAAAAGTCTTTTTCTCAAAAAAAAATCTTTTAGATGCAGTCTCTTTATTCACTGATAGTTAACTCCCAGTGGCCTGATGGTACAGATCAGAAATGGCTAGAATGAGTTGGGTCCACAGAGCTGCAGATGAAATTAGGAAAAAAAAGTTGGAAATCACTTTTGGGATCCTTGAAAACCATTTCCAGTCTAAAGCCACAGGGCAGAAGTGATCAATAATGGCGACCATCTGGCCCATTTATTACTTTTAATGAACACAGTCACAACTCACTAAAAGCATCTTGTAAGACTGGGAGGGATTACAATCTCTGGTGGCTGACAGAAATAGAGCCTTTGATGAAACTTGGAGGGAGTAGCATTGCTCCCCACCAACTTCGCTCCCCCTCATCTTTACAACTTGGTGCTGTTTTACTCAGAAAAATATGTCAGTTTGGTACAGACTACAAGCAGTTGATCAGCAACTATTGGCAAAATTCTCCCCATGATTCTTAATGCAGTTTATTTTAGGAAAGCATCCTCAAACTGTGGATCCATTTCAAATATGTAAAGCCTAATAAATGTAGGAATAAAGACTTCATGAAAAAATGGGCAGTGAGCCGGTTTCATCATTTTATTAATATTCAGTAAGATCATTTCCATCTCGGCAGTCACTGCCCGAGTTCAAGTAAGCATTAATTTGTATCTAATAAAGTGCCATTGATACTGAGGATCCTTATAAATTGCTTTTGATAAATGAGCAACATCTGGATTATTGCCTCAGTCTCTTAACTTGTCTCACTTATTCAAGTTTCTTCCAGTTATTACCTATTTTATATCTAACTGCCAAGAAAAACAAAACAAAACAAAAAAACCTCTCTTCAATTTCCACCAATATTTAATTTCCTGCTTATGAGAGTCAAGTTTGCTTATTCAAAATTCTTGTGCCTGAGATTAAATTTTTTCCACTGATTTTCCTGGATACTTATTTCTTTCTATTCAGTTAATCTCTTATTGAATCTATATTTTTTAAAATGTACATTTTAATTTTTTTGGTGTTATAATCTCAAATATGGTAAGTTTAAGAATTTCTAAAATGAAAATACTCGCCTGTTGGCAGATAAAGACTAGAAGGTCTCTGTGATTGCAGGAAGTGTCCCTTTCTTGGATCTAAGTCAGTGGTGACTTGGGCAAGGATGGAAGGGGTGTGGGGGTTCAGGGGGAGGGATGACTCACTGGGCCTTTCTCTTTGTTGCTTCCTTTACTCCCTCTTTGCAATACCATATCGTCTGAACACAAGAGCTTTTACTGTTCAAAGAGATAGTAAATATTTTCATAACAAGTGAACAGTGTAGTTATGAATCAAGAGTAATATTGAGTATATATTTTAACCCTTTAGATGGGGTTTTCTGAGGTTCTAGTATCACAGTTGCATGCCACATGGAATTGAATTATGTCTTGTCTTAATATTTCATGTTCCAAGTGGGGATGTGAAGATAAACTTAGATCAAAACTCTCTAAAGTCATGAGAGGAATGAGCAGACTTTCAAAAGTCTGGTTGTGTGGTGTGAACCTTAATGTGGATAAATATTAACTTCAGGGGTTGGAATTTTAAAAAATTGGTTTAATATTTATTAATTTTTGAGAGAGAGACAGAGTGCAAACAGTGAGAGACAGAGAAAGAGGAATACACAGAATCCAAAGCAGGCTCCAGGCTCCAAGCTGTCAACACAGAGCCCAATGTGGGGCCCAAAATCACTAACCTTGAGATCATGGCCTAAGCTGAAGTCGGACACCCAAATGACTAAGCCATTCAGGAGCCCCAATAGGCTTTGGAGTTTTAATTGAGTACTTTTCATCAGCAAGAGTATTTAAATGCCTATTTTCATTCATAGTTTCTACGTCACTAGAGAGTTATTTTTGAGAATAGTATCATCTTTGTCTTTATACTCTTCAACATCAGCCACAACTTTCCACTTCATGAATCCCAGAGAATCTGGGCACATCTGCCAATCAGCTTTGTCATGAAGTGTCAAGTCTATAATGAAAAAACAATTTCAACAATAATTTATGAGATCAAATATAGAAGCAAGCTATTGAATTTACTTCTTCACTTGTTTTTTCTCTCTCGTCCCATGTTGAGAAATACATCTCCCACAAATACATTCTCCAATTTCTGCTAAATTATGTCCTTAACTGAGTCCACACCTAAAATGGACTTTCTCATTTGCCCGAATCATTCTGCTCAGAACTGCCATTTTAACATTTCCAAATGATGGTTTATTCATTTCTCTTATATTTTCCAATGACATCCCTACAAAATGAAAAAGAATCTTTTTATTTCATATAATCAAGGACCTCCATGATTTGATTGCTTTTTACTTGCTCAATTTTTCTGTATTAACCGCCTGCTGAACACTGACTGCTACATGTGGTGCTGGAACATAATTTATACTTATCTACTTGGCTTTTCATCTCCAGTTTGGCCACTTTCTCACTATCTTTTCTACTCCTGAAAAGCTCTCTTCTCCTCAGCCTACTTCTACCAGCTACCCAGCCTTCTATGAACTGTCCTGAATTTCCCCAACTGCAAGTTTTCTTCATTAGCAACATGCACATAAGATTTTCCATCTAGTACAGAGGTTTAAAACTACAGATGAGTTTTCACTCAGTCTTTAGATATGGGCTATATCTGGACATGTTTTTGATTGTCACTAGTGAGAAGGTGCTATTAGGTCTAGTGGGGAGAAATCAGGGATGCTGCTAAACATCCTACAATACAGGACAGCTCTCCACCACTAAAAATGATCGGGCTCAAAATGCCAATTGCGCTATTGTTGAAAAACCTTAACTTAATCCAGTTTGATACCACTTTCAATCCTGCTTATAATTTTACTTCAATACGTTTATGTTTGGTTATGTGTATTAAGATCTAAGCCTCTGGAATAGCAGGACAACACCTAATGCAGAATTTTATTTCTTCAGAAGTCTAGCACAAACTCTGGCATATATGGGCACTCAAAACTATTTTAAAATCTATGTGATACAGAATACCTAGAATCCGCATACAAGAAGAAAATACTTACCAATCAGGCTACATTAAGTTCAATATATACTTTCTTTAAAAGCTTTGAAAATTCACCTGTCTCTCGAGGCTCTTTTAATGATGAAAATCAATTGGCATTATGCTAGTAAAGAGAGAATATATGGGTCAGTATATATTTATTATTGATAAGCAAATACAAAGACATATTACAAACTTTACTGTATTTTCACAGTAGATGAAAAATGTAGAGTCTGAGGTTTTCAGGGCTACTAGATCTATCCTTAATGGTTATCTTCTATTTCTCCCATAGTAGATTTGTTGAGCTGTTGTTGTTACTGTTGTATACTATGCCACAAATAATTAATCCTTGTTTCATAAGGTCTCTCAGCTGCTGGGAAGTATGTGTTGGTTAAATTGGCTCCAATTTGTTTATATTTCTCTAAATAGTGCATCTAGCTGTTGGGCAAAATAAAACATTAAATTATTTTGCCAACTTGCTATAAATATTTAAAAATGATTGCTATCGGAATACATAAACAGTTTTTTTAAGCTTCCTTATGAAATAAGCTGATGCATTTTGCTTACTAATGGAATATCTATGTTTACATCATGTCCAACAGTCTCCAATATATAGAAAACTGAGTGGAGTTCATGGTTCCCTGTTCTCTGTTCTAGAGGACATGTTCAAGCAATCTGCCTGCCATTCAAGATCTTCCCAAATCTGCCCCCTACTTACCTATGTCTCTTTCAAAATGTCCTGCTTCAGATAAATCATTTCATTTATAATCTCTTGAATGCTATTTCTTCCTTCCTCCACCTCTAAGGTTTGCTCTTTTTTTTCTGTCCCCTCAAGTTTTTCAATCATAGGATGAGTTTCTCTTTTTAGCTCTCTTATGCCTCTTGAATTGCTGGCCATTCTAAAGCATACATGTCACTTGCCAACTTCCCTAAAAAGAATCCATTTATCTTCTAAATCATGCCTCTGCCTTTAAAACACAGTATCTTATACAACTTAATTAGCTTCTACTGACATGTTGTTGCCATTATATCTGTACATTATTATTTTTCCTTTTCCTTCAGATTGTAAAGTCCTAGCAATAGTGGCCATGATTTACAGACATCTTTGAATCATACTCAGCACTAGTATATACTGTGTTTTGTATTAGAAGTAGAAAAATAGTGTGGCAACCTGGCTATAAAATATGAAATGAAATTTGTTTTTCCAATAAATAAATGTCAAGGATAAATGAAGGGAGGACTGTTACAGACATAATAATTAAAAGTGGTGTCTAAATTATGTTTGGATATTGATTTGACCAAACTAACTACAAAGGAACATCTTTGACATAGTTGGAAAAATGTGCATATAGAATAGGTAATAGATGAGCTTAAGGTTCTATGATATGACAGTAGTGTATTCGTTGTGTCAGAAATAGATTTTAATAGTTAGAAATGTGGGGCACCTCGGTGGCTCAGTTGGTTGGTTAAGTGTCTGACTCTTGGTTTTGGTTCAGGTCATGATCTCACAGTTCGTGAGATCAAGCCCCATGTGGGGCTCTATAATGACAGTGCAGAGCCTGATTGGGATCCTCTCTCTTCCTCTCTCTCTGCCCTCCACTGCTTGTGCATATGCTCTCTCTCTCAAAATAAATTAATAAACAAATAAAATAAAATAAAATATTCTAATAAAAAGTACTAGGGATTATAAAAGAGTTGGCATCAATTGGCAAAATATTGATAATTACTGAAGCAGAGTGAAGGCTACATAGTGTTCATTATACTTTATCACTCTAGCTCAGTGTAAATTTAAATATTTCCACTGAAAGTTCAAAAATATAGATATGGTGCCATAAGAAAATCATAGGAGAGCAATCTTTCAGTCATTTTTTATATTTACTCTAAGGGACTTCAGTGACTTGGATAAAATTTCATTTTACAATGTTTAACCCAATATTTAGGAGCCAATTCAACATGTGGAAACACTGTACTAGTTGCACAATTTCCTACTCCTGTGGATGGGCCAGACGACTATGGGGAGCTTAGTGAGTCAGTCTGGAGTTTTACTCTTCCCTAAGGACCCCCTTTTTATTGTTCATAACTGTCTGGCTTGAAGGACATTAGTGTCAACATAATAGCCAGCTGCTGCCCCCAGATGACCTACTCTGAGAATAACCAACAGCCTGTAAAAAGCAAAGAATAAATTTTTGTCTTTGCTAGCTGAACTGGATCCACTCATCCTTAATGTCATGGAAGAGAAATGATACAAAGAAAAATTTCTGTAACAGACATGCCAGGGATCAGGTAAGTTGATAGAGAAGCTGTGGATATTACCAAGTAGCAAATGCTATAGGAAGATGGCAAAGACAGAACACAGATGAATTTGTGATTTGAATACTAGACTTACTATTGTCAAGTCTTTCTCTCATACTCATCCTTGTTTTTCCCTCTTTGTTGCCAGTCTCCTAGACAAGTTCCTCTTTACAACTCCTTCAGGTGATGACCAAAGCTGCTAAACTTGATTATCTCCAAAAGCATGCCCAAACCACCCCCAAAAGCATAAAATCTAAGTGAGAATCTTGCACTTGATAAAGAAACACAGCTTCCAAAGAAGTCCTTCATCCTCCTGGGTTTCAGTCACCAACATGTCTTTCTTTGTGTTGGCAGCTGTGCGCCTCCATTTTCCTGTGGGTTACTTCATCATCTTTCCTGATGGTCTTTTTGCTTCTAATCTTTTCGTCTTCAGCACATACTCTCAGATGGTTCTAGTTTAGGCTTCCTAAATATGGCACTTATACCACATGTTCAAAAGCTTGCAGTGGCTGACATTGCTATCACAAGGTCCATTTCTGTTCACTCAGCATTTCAGGCCTCACAAATGTGTCTGGAGTCTACTTCTAAGCACTTAAAACTGTAAATCAACAGAACTAATTGCATTTCCCTGAAAATACTCTACTTTTGGCTTTCCACTCTTTCATTTATTAATGTTGTACTTATTTAAAGACTCTCTTTCTATGTATTTCTGCTTGAGACCCTCCAATTCTTTCATTTCCTATAGAACTTTAGTCTTTCTTGTCTCTGTCAGAATCCATCTCTTTCTGTTTCTACAGCTCTTCATGTGTATCTTTCTTGGACTATTTCTTCTCACTGGTATTGCAACATTGTATGAGCTTCATTTTCCCAATCAACCCTAAGATTTTTTTTAATGTTTATTTATTTTTGAGAGAGAGAGCGAGACAGTGCCCGAGAGCATGAGTAGGGAAGGGGTAGAGAGAGAGGGAGACACAAAATAGAAGCAGGCTCCAGGCTCGGAGCTGTTAGTATGGAGCCCAATATGGGGCTCAAACTCATGAACGGTGATAACATGACCTGAGCCAAAGTCAGGCGCTTAACTGACTAAGCCAACCAAGTGCGCCTCCCTCACCCCCCCACCCCAATCTACCCTAAGATTTTAAGAACACAACTTACTCGTTTCACTTTTGTATTCTTAGTCTCTGGCACAGTGCTCCTGTGCTTAGGATATGGTTAGTAAATATTGGTTAAAGGGCTGGTAGAAGGAATACTAAAAATTCTATTTAAAGATAGAGGTCAAGACAATGCAGTGTTTCCACAAGTTTAAGCATTAAGGTGTTTAAATTCTAATTATTAAATAAATTATTGCCATTTATTTGAGGCTATCCCAGGCATTAGGCTAAGTGCAACTTTACATTGTTACATTTACTTCTCTCAATTTAATAGCTTGCTAGATGAGAAATTTGAGACTTGGAGAGATTAAGTAACTTATCTATTCACAGTCTGTCTGATTCAAAACCAAGTCTGCTTGAAGTCAAACCTAGTCACTTTTCTATTATTATGTCTGGGACTTCCTAGGGCTTAACAGATATAACTCAAAGGATGCCTTAATAGATTAAAGAAAAAGAAAGACTCCTATAGAAGATACTCCCTTTACCCATCCCATATTTCAATAACAGAAGCTTTTCTTTTCTTTTTCTTTTTTTTTTGCAGTGAAGTTTTTTATTTTTATCTGAAAGGAGGGACATACACTTTTCATTTTCATTAATTCCTTTATTAACAATTGTCTTATATACTTAAAGATTTCACATATTTAATTTGTTTGGAGGTATGTAAATATATAACCCTTCACACAATGTAACTAGTTGCATTTGCTTCCCCACAGCAGGCATATCATCAGCCCAGGTGTCTGTTTAAACAATACCATCAAATTCTAACATATATATTCTAATCCACTTTCATATTGTTCTCAGAATCAAATTCTAAGTCTTGCAAGAAAATCGATTTCATTACTTGACAGTCTCAATTTCAATTTGCTACAAATTGTATAGTTTTAATTCTTTGCAGAAATTCTTCAATTCTAAAAGGATGAGGACCATCATGAGGATACTTAAGATGTGTTTTTAAATTTTAATTTAATTTTATTCATATTTTTAATTTTTATTTTAAAACTTTTTGAAAAAAAATATTTATGAGAGAGAGACAGTACACAAGCAAGGGAGGGGCAGAGAGAGAGGGAGACACAGAATCTGAAGCAGGCACCAGGCTCTGAGCTGTCAGCATGTGACCTGAGCCAAAGTTAGATGCTCAATCAACTCAGCTACACAGGTACCCCAAGATGTGGTTTTTTAAAAAAGCCAATTCTCAAAAGGAATTTAAAAAATTATATGGGTGATGCATGGCTCCTCATGATAGCCACTTAAAAGATAAACTATTTAAATGTGTAAATTCTGGTGTGTGTGTGTGTGTGTGTGTGTGTGTATGTTCTGATCTGTATACCTATAGACATATATGTGTTTTACACACACACACACACACACACACTCACACATATATATAGTAGTTGAAAAACATTCCCTCGTTAGAACTTATATCAATTAACTACTGTTGTGTATCAGACATTTGAAAATTTTAAAAAGTTATTTCTTCCAAGGATGAAGGAGACAGGAAAGATTTCTTGAAGGAAATGTATTTGAATTTGAGTAAGTAGACCATGGAGCTCTGGCATGGGAGATGGATAGCCTTAGGATTTGGTAAAGCATTTGTCGGAATGCAGGTGTATGTGGAAGGGATTGGTGGTGAGATGGGTGGTCAGATGTGTTGGGAAAACTACCACGTCTCCCTGGAGGCTGATGAAGCATAGTAGTATATTAAAGGCTCAGAAACATTAGTCGGGGGGAAAAAACGTTCAGCTTTGTTTCCAACTCATGTGATAACAGCTCACCCTTACCTTCTCTATACAACCTCAGATAACACCCCCATTTCCCATGTAAACAGAACTGCCTTTTAGGCTGATAATTATGATTGTAGTAGCATCCCTTATATTTCTTCCAGTAAACACACATTTTGTGTGTGTGTGCTTTTAACTGCTTAACATCTACAAGTTGTATAATAATGGAAAATTATTTAATCTCTCTGAGTTCCAGTCTCCTTATTTGTAAAACAGAAACAGTATAACAGCTATTCTTAAGGTGGCTGAGAGGATGAAATGAGTCAGGCGCTGAAAAGTGCTTGGAACCATGTTCAGTTGCTCAGTAATGGCATCATCTTGTCGATTCCCTAGCCCCACAAGAAAGCCTCCATGTTTCCGCACAGTGGCAATCTTTCCTTTTGGTAGTTTCCAGGTACGGAAATGTTATGTAAATGAGCACATAGTGCTATAAATAGAGGTATGTTTTTCCATAATGAACACGAAATAAACTCTCAGAGCAGCATGTGCATTACAATAGTTTGTGTTTAAAGAGCCTTTCTAGATTTAAACAAGTAGGTAGGGCCAAAAATAAAAAAAACACACACATTTCTCACCTCTAAAGGACCATTTATTATATTAGAAAAATTTTATATGGGCATTATTTTTGGTATACAAATGTAGAACACTTGGGAATTATAGAAAGATGCCTCAATACATATTATTGATCTGTCCATTATTAAGAAGATCATCATTCTGGTTTCTTGAAATTAAAAGTTGTGAAGACTTTGTAATTTGGCTTTTGTATATGTTCAAAAAAGTCCCTGAGGTTTCTTGGAAACCACAATACCATCTTCACCTTCTAGAAAAACACACTTCATCACTTATGCAATCAGAAAGATTTATTAGTATTTGGACTCTTTTGTATGTAACTTTTATCAGGAAAAAGTAGAAAATGAGTATATATATGGTGTGTATTCAAATGCACAACCTCTAATCTTCATAACCTCTACTGTTATAGATCTCAGGATAAAATAAGTCCCTGAGAAATGGCTGTGAAAGCATTCTATAAGTGCTAAAACCTTATGAAAAAATGTTTACTGGGGGCGATAATAATAAATTGGTTCATGGGTTTTTCATACTTAGGTCTATAATTTTACTTATTTTATATCTCAAAGGAGGTACCAACCTCAGTCAGTGTTTTCACCAACAGATATCAAGAAGTCAATAAAACATAATGTTTATGTAAGTTAATATGTAATTATCTACAGTTATATATAACATAGATAATTACATAAGTTAAATACTGAGTTCTCAAACATTTGCTAACCATTTCTCCCTGACATAGAAATTGGTTCAGGTCCATTTTTAGTTGTGACACACAGCATTTAAAAAAATCATTTATAAGACTCACTTTTTAAATTTTGAAGTCAGGGTGCTCTTCATAATCAATATCCAAAAAATTGATGATTATTTATCTTTTATACTGAAAAACTTTCATTAATCGTGTCTTACAACTGAATCTGCTTCACAGTTCAGGAAGTAGAGGATGTTGTACCACCACGTGTCAAAGACCTTTTGTGAAGATAAAGACATATCACTCAGCCTCCATCATCTTTAATGCATTTGGCTGTGACGTGTGATTAGTTAGTTTTTGTTTTCACAGACCAAATTGTGAACGATGTTCATGTATCTTAGTAAAAAATATGTGGAAGCAACGATCTAATGCAGCCATTGCATTCTGGGACCAGCCTTGCCCCTCTGAGAATCAAAAGCTATGGCACTGAAATCACAAAAAGGGGTTCCAGTTACGAGTAGAGAATTATAGGTGACTCATATTCAGATCTTATACAAATCGGCCTAACATGCCAATTTTTCTTTATATTACATTTCATGTAAAGAAGCAAAACCAAATTAGTATAATGATATTGTAAAGTATACTTTAAAAAAGCTGTCTGTATTATGCCATCTTGAGTTTTTGTGAAGTTAACTGCCTTTCTAATTACTTAAAATATTGTCATGTTATTCCATTATCTCTGCATACAGTTCCGATGGTACAGCATATGTGAGCCCATGTCCCAATGTCTTTATGTAGGGTAGGAGTGGAATCTGACTTTGTAATGAGAAAGAGGAGTGGCCGACAATACCATCACCATGGAAACAAAGGATGTCCTAGTGTCCCCCACACTTGAAGTCCTCTGCCACCACATTATCAGCACTACCCTTTCCTGTACCCATTTTAATACAGCCAGATTGTACAATTCATTCATTTGTTCTGTCAGTCAGAAAGTCTGTATTTTGCACTTTCTGTCCGGTGGTGTGGTAGATCCTCGGAATTTAGAGATGAACACACTTTCTGCCTCAAGGACAGCCTCATGTGGAGACAGACAAATACTAACCAAGAATATGTGGTGTAACAATAACATAGAAAGACCACAGGAGCAGAGAAGAGGGTGGTCATCCTAACACAGCTTGCCTTGATGGGGGAAGAGACGGGATTTGGTCCTAAAGGAGCCAGTGTCTGGCCTGATCGATAGAATAGGAGTGGGAGTTAACCAAGTGGTTGTATTTGCATGCTTTTCCTCTTTACTAGATCTCACATTCTGAAATTTCAGATTTAGTCCTGAACTCTCCTGTTTTATTTCTGTACACTCATCTTGAAGTAGTGCCATTGACTTGGGGCCTTAATGCCATCTCTATGTTAATTATTTCCAAGGAGACATCTGAGGGGACATCTTTCCTTGGAACCTTAGAAGTGTTCAAGGGATTTTGTGGCTGACCAAGGAAAAAGATGTGACCACAAGGTGGCAGTAGCACTCACAAATTTTATTGGGAGCTGCTTTGATAAGTGCTTTGTGAAAGTCCCTCACAGCAAGGGTCTGTATGGTGACGCTGGCCCAGGTCTGCTACTCAGATGGGCAGGAGGACAGAGGAAGTCCTGAGAGGGGGCTTCTGGGTGTGGGCAGTGTGCCTCAGCAGCCTGACAATCTTTGGGTCAGAGAGCTCAGAAGGGCAGCCTGGGTTTGGTCTCCATGGCCCGGACTCATCTAGGGCTAGAAGAATGGAGTGAGATTTTATAGGGAAATGCAAAACAGGAAGGCTCTAAATGGCTAAAAAAAATGCTTGTTTGGCCTATTTTAAAAATAAACGAATGTGTAAAAATTTGATTTTGTCTCTGGTGGGCCTTTGAGCTAATGGGTCTTAGCCTGCAGTGAAGAAATAAATGACCTAAGGGCCATCTCTGGCTCATTTATATAACAGCTTCATATCAATATAATCAAATGCTTATTTAACATCTCCATTGGGGTGTTATGAAGGTATCATGGAATTGACCCAATCAAGATGGAACTCCTGGTACTTCTTCAGTTTTTCCTTTCCAGTTAATGGAGCTATCAGGCAGATTTGAAGCAGAAAGCTAAGAGTCATACATAGTTCCTCTCTTTCCAATCTCATTCATCAAGTTTTGTCATTTCTACCTCCTAAGCATCTCTCACAATTTAGTTCTCTACATCTCCATTGCCAACTCTCCAGTCTAAGCTAGAGATCTCTCTTTCTTGGATTACTCTAATAATCTGCTAGGTCATCTTCCTATTTCACTGATATCCCCTTTCCATGAATTCTCCATACAGCAAGCAGAGTTATTTTGAAACATAGACCCGGCTTGTTTACAGACCTGTTAGCAGCAGCGTCCGGTTCCACGTGGAGAACGTCCCAATCTGAAAATCCCGCGTGGCCTCACTTATACTGGCCCTCCTAGCTCTTGTCACACCGTTCCTTCCCATTGCTCGCCAGTGTCCAGTGACAGACCCACGGATTAGGGCACATTCTTTTTCACACCAGGACCTCTGTACTGCTGTTCTTTCTGCGTAAAATATGCTCCTTTCCCAGCAATTTGAATGGCTGTTGCCTTTTCTTCCTTCAGGTGTTGCTTAAATGTCACTTCCTCAGCAAGGTCTCCTGTAATTGGCTTAACATGGCTCTCGCTCTGCCCTCTACCCACCTTCATTGTTCAACCTCAAGCTCTCCATTTATTTCTGGGGCAACAATGATCTCGGTTTGTAATTGAGATATGACGTGGTTTGTTTATTGCTTCAAACCCTCTCTGAGGCTCCAGGCTTCGTGACAACAGATACGTTGTCTTGTTCACTGCTTTTTTGTTTGCTTTTTAAAAGAAATCTAGTTTCTCATATAGTGGTTGGCACATAATAGAAACTAAATAAATAGTTGTTAATTGAAATACATTTCATACTTTCAGAAATAACAAATGAGCAGAGAAAGGTGCAGTCAAGTGGAGAAGGATTTTTCCTCTTTTTTTTAAGAGCTAAAGGTGGTATTGTATTATGTTATATACTTAACATGGAAAATTTAATGCCTTTCTTGCTGAGGTAAAGGAATTCAAACAACCACAGGGAATATGAATTGCCTTTAAACGAACAAGTTTGAAAATCATTGGAGTAAATCACCTGTGATTCCTTAACAAGGCTGGGGGTGGGGTTTTTGTTTTTTTTGGTTGCTTGTTTTGATTTTTGCTATTTGGCTGGGGGCATTAGAAAGTAGATTGTGATGGCTATTCTCCAAATTGTTTAGAACAAGAAAGGTGAAACAAGAGTAATCTTCATCATTTGGTATTTAAAAAGTATATGAAGGTGCATTTTCTATCAGCAAGAATTAAAGAAAAACTGTGCAAGAGGACATAACGACACCTTAAGAATTCTTTCTACCGTGCCATTTTACATTCCTAGGGCACCAATGGCTAGCCTCCCTTTTATACTTACTGTTACTTATATGTACATTCTCTTTATATCCTTAGTCTTCCTGGGAATTCATCCATTCTGCATTAGAAGTAAACCTGTCTTAATTTGGAACTGGTCACAAAACCAGTACTACAAAGACTAAGATTATGATTAGTAAGCATTTACTGAGTGTTTTTACTATGTGCCAGGCATTATGCTAAGGGCTTTACATGTCCTAACTTCTTTAATCCAGTAAGTAGCCCTATGAGTTAGGTACTATTCTAATCTCCATTTCACAGATGAGGGAACAGGAACAAAGCAAGCTTACCTGCTTGCCTGTGATCTCATCGTTAGGAAACAGTGGAACCAGGACTTGAAATCAGGCAGTCCGGTTCACTGTCCTTCATGTCAATCACCATATCCTACTGCTTACTCTTGAAATTATGTCCTGCTCTTTCTTTTTAATCAGAAATTTAGGGAGGGGAATGGGGTGCACAGAGTATCAATATATCCTTAAGATATCAGGATTGTGCTCATAGAGAAGAGAAGGCTGCAGCAGTACATGTAGCAATGTCCAATTCATTTTTGCTACTGTATTTGGAAATTGTTAACTGTTTACTGAAATATTTGTGTTTACTAGTGGTTAGTACCAACAGTGAACAACAAAGACTTTCTTGTCTTCCTCTTTCTTCTTTCCAGATAAAAACAAACTGAGAAGTCTGGAGGCTCTTTCTGGGAGGAGACATTGTTGCAAGTCTGTGAAATTTTGAAGGAGAGAGAAAGACATTGACTCCTTTACTTTTCTATTTCACATTTTGGTCAGTACAATGTAACATGTGATGTGATGAAAGTTAGAAATGATTCTTTGCTCTCATAGCTTCATTCATTCACATGTTATTTATTCAGCAAATATTTCTGAGTATGTACTGTGTGCCAGGCTCTGTGTGTTAAGTGGTGAAGCAAGTCATGGTGAAGAAAAGCTGTGGAGGGAAAGAGAAAATGAAAACATAAAACCCACACATGGGTAGACTAACACATATGGAGTTTTTTTGGTATATATTACTTACACATATACATGCATATACTTACATAAATGTAAGTCTAATGATTTTTGTTTACTTTATGTGCTTATTCTACATACACTTTATACATATACATATATATATAGTTACAAATTATCCTACGTGCTATGAAAGAAATGAACAAGTTCAGTGACAGAGAGCCAGTTGTCACCGTGGGAACTATTAGAAGGGCCACAGTGAGTCCCTAAGGGGGAAGTAGCTTAGGGATATATAACTTTAAAGAAAAGTCGCAAAGAGGGTCTTGAAGTCCCCTCTGCTGCCCAACCCAGTCCGCAGATTCTCTGACCTGGAATAATGGAACAGCTCAGAGCTGTGGTCTGTGTGGTTGACCACACGCCCATGGCTATGACTGCAGAGTGAACACACCAACATGTTCGTTTGACAAGGAACTAAAAATACTAGCACAGACACTGGTGAAATCAAGAAGACATTTAGCTCACAAGCCTATGTTGTGAACCTGCTGTGAGATATAGAAGAAAAGTACCTCTGACCACAAAGATCTGAGTCTAATTGGGTAGAATAAACAGATGCATGAGGAATGACACCGGAGGTGATGGACCGAAATGCGCAAAGAGAGCCATTATAAGTGGAATAAACAGAGCATGGTTGGGCTCATCCTTTTCAAAGGAAATGAGTTAGAGGCATGGCATTCATTTTATTGATGGTGTAGGCAGTGGGAATATATTTAGATGGACACTGAAAATAAGGGCTTAAATTTAGGAAGCCAAACACAGAGGATGCAACTTCCACTGAAGGAGACTATAAACAAGGCGAAGATTTGAGACGTTCTGTTCCAAACCTGTTACAGTACTTGTGTGCCTACTTCCCTATTTGTCAAGGTTGCTAATCCCTTTCATATGTGGGGCAAAAACACCAGGCATTGTGTCAAATAATCAGTGTCTCTTCTATGTATGTTAGTAAAATATTCCTAGTATAAAAACAAAACAAACGTTTCATCCCATGATTCTAAAATTAATTTTTGTCCTGCATGAGAGGCCTTGGAACTTTCAGCAACAGTTCAACAAATCTATTTTTGAATAATCCCTGAGTGCCAAGGAAATTATGGAGCAGCAAGACTACAAAGAGGAAACATAGTTCTTACATTTTGGAGCTTAAAGACTAACTCGAGACAGAGGGAGATATGAATATATTTCATACAATGCAGTAGGGGGACCTGAACAGGGGACACCCAGCGTCAACTCATTGATGAGTAGGAAAGTTTATCGAACACTCCTGGAAAGATGGTTATTTGACTGAAAATTGATAACATAAGAAAATAGGAGGAAGGAGGATGATTTCAGGATGGAGGGGGCACCATGAGCAATGTAATAGAATGAGGTGTAGGGAAAAAGTGAAACACCTTTATAAAATATTATTTTTAGAAACTCAGCATTAAGGTATGTTGCAATGTTCAAAGTCCAAACTAATTTCAGCAAATTCGCAGGATGTACAACCCTAGTTTGATACTTTTGGATTGAGATTATATTCATAAAACTAATTTAAACTCCTTAAAACCATTTTAAGATACAGAGTTGTTTTGTGGCCAAACTTCCTTTCATGGAAAGAAAGAAGAGGGACAGAATTTTAGAATGGCACCAGCCAACAGACTGTATTCCAATCCTGTCATTATTTTTAAAATATTTATTTATTTATTATTGGGAGAACACAAGCAGGGGAAGGGCAGAGAGAGAAGAGGACAGAGGATCTGAAACAATCTCTTGTGCTGACAGCAGCGAGCCAACGCAGGGCTCAAACTCAGAACCATGAGATGATGACCTGAGCCAAAGTCAGATACTCAATTGACTGAGCCACCCAGATGCCCCTCCAATCTCGTTATTCTTATATGTGGAAATAATCTGCAGATTCTGGCATCCTTTTTGACTTTCTAGGAAGGGCATTAACATTTGTGAGAACCACAACCAATAGATGAATTTGCGAGGTGTGACCTGAAGAAGAAGGGGTCAGACTAGGCTGACAAGTGTCATGGCTGAGAGTCTTGTGACACTGAGGTTAGCAGAAACAAAGAAAAATACTCTCTCTTCCTCGGTCTCAGGGACACAGCACAGAGCAGGCTCAAGGTAAGATTTATCATTTAACTAAAGGAAAAGGGCTGCCAAGGGAACAGTGATTGCAGGAGTTCCTGCCCAAGAAGGAGCCCTGAGAGCTTCATGATGAGTACAGAAGTACTGTACCTCCCGCACTGTTACTTGCCTAAGAATTCAGTTGAGCCGATGACCTGTTAGATCTTGGGTCAATCAGGTCCAGTCAGGAAAAGAGGATCCACTTGTAATATTCACTAAATGAACTCAAATGCAGGAACGGATTAAAAAACGAGACAGGTGATAAAAGAGAAGAAGCCAACCAAGGGAAAGTGAGGCACCAGGAGCGAACTGTAAGCAAGCCTAGCTCCAGGGACACAGGATAAGAAGAGGCTGTCGGAGGGTGGAAGGCATGGGTTTCCCGGGTCAGAGCCGGATCCGTGGCCGGCGTCACTGGCGGGGGTAGGTGTGGACGAGACCTAGCTGCTGCCTGAGAAGGTGCAGCAGGCAAGCCACGTCCAGAGAAGTGCCCTGACTGCTCCTTCTTCCCCATCGCCTGTGTCGTCCTGGGGTCCCCATCCTCAAGGCTCACTGGCAGAAGCCAGCGACAGTTCCCGAGACTGCTCTCTGGGAAAGGAAGCCTCAGGGGTCAGAATTTCCTGTCCCCCAGTGAGCCAGAGAGAGGGCTCTCACAAACCTACCCAAGACCCCATCAAGAGAGCTAAGTTCTAGAATCACGGGACGGCCTGGCTGACCAAAGGAAGCCTTCACTCCAAAGAATGGGTTCTTAGAAGGTTTCAGTATAAGGAAAAAAATCTTTAAAACATGTTTCCTCTCTTTCTCTGCTTTGTGTGGATAGAAGGTCAGCGTAACATCAGAACATCTGCATGCACACCCCCAAAATTAGTTCTAATTTGGCAAAAACACTCATCAGTAAAGAAAACTGATTTTTTTTCCTCTAAAAGAAATTGCATTTTAATGTCCTATTTTGTAAAACTTAGCCCACATGGAAGATTTCTGTTTGTTGTGCTAGTACAATCTACAAATCAGAAAATCCCTGAATTATCAAACAAAGGCTTATTTGCCTAAATTACCATGCTGGCCTGACACTGAGATGTGGGGTTTGTTTTGAGTCTTTGCACATTTAGTGACCTGCGGTATTTTGATAAATGCCATTGCCTAGAACCATTCAGTAGGAGGTTTGGGCACCATCTGTGTTTGTTTCTGTAGGAGCAGTAACTGCCTAGAGAAAAATCTGATGCTCATTTCAAAGATGCAGTATAAACAAAATTCAAGATGATGCCTTTAACATAATTATTCCACCTTTCATTTACATAGTGCTTTATGCATTTCAAAGTGATTTGATATGCTTTCATTTAACGGATCTTCACAGAACTTACGGAAGTTAGATGGGCTTCTAGAAGATATAAAAGCTCACCAAGGAAAATAACACTGGAAATAGGTAGTCTTTTCAGAGAAGACTATAAAATACCATATAGTTTCATCTCCTGCTGGTGGTGATAGAAAATACTTATTGAGCACCTACATTCCCTGGCACTTTAAAAGTGCATCATGTAGATTAACTCATTTAATCATCAAAACATCCTATGACGTAGGTATTATTACCTTCTTATTTTAAGGAGAGAGAGACTAAAAGAGACAGGGAGGTTAACTGACCTAATAAGAGATATGAAACTTAGCAGTGTAATATAATACTGTGTTTCTTAAGCAGTGTTTTTTTTAATATACACTTAGGAAATAGTGTTCTTAATTAAAGACATATTTATATTGGGTTGCTTCTTCTAAAATGTGCATGTAACTGAATGGTGGGCTGCTAAAGTGGCTCACTTCCTTTCTGCAAGAGAAAAAGAAAGCCATGATTTGTAGCATGCTATGGTTTGAATGTTTGTTCCGCCCCCTGCCCCTCAAATACATGTATTGGAATCCTAACACCGATGTGACGGTGTTAGAAGGTGGAACATTTGGGAGATGATCAGGTAATGAAGATGAGGCCCTCATGAACGGGATTGATGCTTTTATGAATGAGATTTCACAGAGCTCCCGAGCCCTTCTGCATGTGAGGATAGAGGGAGAAGTCTGCAATCTGGAAGAGGGCCCTAACACAGCCATGCTGACCCCCTAATCTCAGATGCCCAAGCCAGGGAACTGAGAGAAATTAATTTCTGTTGTTTAAAATCTACTCAGTCTGTGGTATTTTTTAAAAAAGCAATCTGAATGGATCGACCTAAGACAAAGCCCCGCACAATTTCCATGATAAGTAGTCCCACCAGCATCCATTTCAGGCTACCGAGTGAAGTCACTGAACGCTTAATTGAGAAGAGAGGTGTGTATTTAGATCATTGGAATATGGCTCCAGGATCCCAGGGGCTGACTGAAATCACTGTTGTACTCGAGACGACATGCATGCTGTGGATGTGATGATCCACTCTTGAAATGTTCTTAAAACACAAATGCATTTTATTTTCAGCTGTTTTATGCAATTCACTATGAACTAAACTGTTTTAGATATGTTCACATTCAATCACTGCTTATAATGAATTTTGTAATCATGTTTATGGCGGAATGTTTTTCACCGATGATAATCAGGCTTCTCTGGGATGAGGCAGTCATGTAGCAGCTAGAGAGGGGAGAAGAGAGGCTGAGAAAGTGCAACTATTCATATGATGATCAGTCGATGTATATACCTTGAGCTAGGTACCATTTTTCAAACCATAGTTCCTTAGGTTATTTTGTAGCTAGGATTGTTACTGAGAGTCCAAGTAGCAATCTGGAAGTTCTGGGTTTCAGTTAACCTAAGAATTCCATGTGTCTGTTACAGAATCTAGTCACCTCAAGAGTCCATCTAATGGCCCTAAGGAAGAGTGGCTATTTGTTAAAGCCCCTCTAGCCTAGAGCCATGTCTGAACCAGAAACATGGGGATGGGCAATCAGGACCTCCCCTGAGTGGCACCAAGGCTCAGCTCACAGGCATCCTGTTCTGTGACAGCTGCTTCTGCCCAGACTCCTCCTTCTGGATCCTACCTGTCCCTTCTCTAATACCAAAAATAAATATCTGCCCTGATTGTCACAGTTGCCTCATGTTAAAAATGTTTTACAAATACATGACTGCAACTATACACCATGTAATGCCGTCCACTTTCCTCTTTATTCTCCAAAACATATATGAATAATAAATTCAAAGCTTTGTCATTGTGTCACTATATTCTTTTCTCATCTGTGTTTTGTTTTCTGTTTATTTTTTCTTCTTCCTATTATTTTTTTCTCCTAGGAAACTGTTTCCAAAAGTATTGTAAAAATTCTGCTAGGGGACTATGAATATCTTCTTTTTTTAAAATAATAATAGCAACAACAGTAATAACCAAATGCTAAGAAAACTTGGCATGTTTGGTCCTGGGAAGAGGAAATGCAGCAACATCAAGTTTCTAAGTGATCTTTTTTTTTCGGCAGCCATGCCTATAAAACAGCTAAAAACCCAAACCAAATCAATGGCAAAGCAACCCCTGTTCTATAAAAAAGCAGGTCTGCAGAAAGCTTGGGAAAGCTTGGAAAGGACTGTCCTTCCCACTGACTTGTCGGGCGATTCTGTCCTCTGTGGAGAGCCTGGTCTGAGAATAGGGTGTTACCAGCTGTTCTGGGTACAAACATACCTGGAAAATGCCCCCTGCTGCTAAGATGCTGACAGTTCCTTTGCCTTTTCCACTTTTCTTCTTCTCCTTCCATCTTTGTAATTGGTAAGGAAAAGGCCTAAAAGCTTACTTTTATAAAGTAATGATTGTTCAAAGTCTTTGCCAGATTATTGGTTCTGGGTCAAGAAACAAAAAACCAAACTAACCAAACCATCATAGATCAGGTGCTTGATCCTTCAAATGGAGAACATTGGAATTTCCCCCACAAACAAGGTGGAATGAATAAACTGGGTAAACCTAAATACATCACTCGTTTAATAGACAAATACATATTGTAGGCATATTTTAGAAACCAACCTCTATGATATTTAAGAATTAACATTTGAATCAAATATAGACTTTGTCCTTGGCAGTTCACAGTCTTAACTGCATTTACTAATTGTGACCACAGTTCTTTATTTAAGGTAGTATAATCTATAATTTTTATCTATACATCCATATATATGTATATATAATATCAATACAAAATGTTTAATAATATACAAGCTTTCAAGCAAGACTTTAAACCCGAGTTTCATATCAGAAGATAACGGAACATTTTCAGGTGTTACAAATTTTATTACCTCTTCCAGATTAATCTAATAGGAATCTCAAATGCTGGAAAAAACTTTAAAGGCAAGATTTTTGTTTTGAGCTAAAGAGTAAAAGAAAAAAAAAGATCTGGTTTGCTTACCTTCTGTCCATATCTGACTTTTCATCCAAATCTCACCTCTTCTATGAGGCCATCTTTTAAAATCCCAGCCCAGATTAACCTCTTCTTTCTTAAACTGCATAGTTAACATATTAATATGTTCCACATATATTTGAATCAGTGGTTGTTATTCACAGTCACTTCAGAATCACCTGTAGGGTTTAAGAAATGCACATTCCCAGGCTCCAACCTCAGAAACTTATTAAGTCAATGCAAATATGGTCCAGGCATTTGTGTTTTTAAAGCACACCACACATAATGTACCCCCCGTTAAGAACCGCCGTTCAAATTACACTATACAATTTGGCATTTTATAATAGCATATAATCCATGTAATCTGTGTTTATTCATTTATATTCTTAAACCCCCAAGTGAATTTTAAGCATCTTTTGGGTATAGGCACAGACTTCTATTTACTTTGTTCTCTACAGCACAGAGAACCTAGTCTGCATTAGTAAGAATATCTACATTTCTTTTCTGAAAAAAAATTTCCTTGCAACAACTTCCATTTAATACGCTTGTATCTGCTTTTCTATTCATATTCTTCACACAATGGTGGAACAAAATTAATTACAAGCAAATATTATTTATTCATCTTTATTTAATACTGCCTTTCAGAAAAGTTTCTGACTTAGGGCAAGCCCTAGAAAGTTTCATAGAAACATACTATAATTCTAGCATAGTGGAGTTCAAACTTACGTTGGTTCAAATCCAAATTCTCTCTTATTTGCCCTATGGGGAGGAGAAAAACAAAAGAAACAAGTTAATAAAGTGCATGCCCTCAGTAAGCACTCAGTACATGATAGCTAATATAAATATGAGCTGTTAGGGAAGTCTTTTTGCCCTCCCGCCCCAAATTTTCTTCAGCATCCAGATTTCATGCCTTATAGTCTGATAACGAATTAGCATCTAGTGCTAGAATGTCAGAGTTGGGAAGGCCTGCTGAAATGAAATGATCTCCAATCTTCCTTTCAACCTCTAAAGCAATCCATACACATCTGTGGGATTGAAATGTTCTGCCTCACAGAGTTATTCTGAGTCAGAAAACACAAGGAAAATCCTAAGTACAAAAACTAGTGACTGAATAAATAATTGTTATAATCATTAGTACAGTAATGGTAATGTCCTGAAATATAACCTAACTCAGTGCTCTTTTGTATTTTAAAATGCACATTCCTTGTAAATATATAGTTTTATAACATCTAGGAAGAGTAACAAATTATACCTCTTGATCATATCAACCAGCAAATAGGAAAACAGTGTACCATCTCTGGCTTCTGTCTAGTTTCAGGTTTGCCCACTATGACAGGAGGCAATGTTCTTCAATCTCTCTGTTTCTTCAACTTTAAGATGGGAGCAATAAAATACCTCCTTCATTGGGTTATTGTGAAGAATTCACTATACATGAAAGCATTTCAGTATTGGACAAATAGCAAGCTTCCAATAAGGGTTATTTTATTATTATTTATATATAAAGTTAACCATAATTTGTCATCCATACTGGGGCATGTGTGAGAATGAAAGGTGGTGCTATTAATAATTACACTGGAACCACAGATATAAACCACATGCATGGTCACCTTATCTGTAACGTATTTTCTAGCTAAAACCAAATTCCTGAGGGAGTGTTAGATTGTGCAGAAGAACTTACATGGAACTCTTTGAAAAGATGGTATGTTTGGGTCAGATTCAAGATGGGCACAAAATAATGCAGTTGCCTTCTCCCGAGCTCCTGTGAGACAAAATAGGAGGCACTGATGTTTCTATAGTATTTATAACTTAGCTGAAGAATTTCCTAAAGTCTCTCTAGCTAGGAAAAGGAATTTTTTTTAAATTTATTTTAATTACTTTCAAGAGAAACTTTCTGAAATCTCTTATGTAATCTTCTGTCTCATACAAACATATACACTGTAATCTATACTCTTGAAACAAATTACCTTTTTAAAGTTCATTTTCTTTATGTAAGTAACCTCTACACCCGACATGGGGCTTGCACTCATGATCCTGATATTAAGAGTCACGTGCTCTTCCAACTGAGCCAGTCAGGCACCTCACAAATTATTTTTTAAGAAAAATGTGCATAAAAAAGAAAACAGACTTCTATTTCCAATCATCTGTATCACTGACTACCCATTCATCCATATATTTATTTCTACTTTTGTTTTAGAACTAAGTAGAATATTAGGGGGGGAGAAATGATCATGGCTCTAGTCTATTGTGCTCTGTCCCACTCTGCTCCATTTCACCCCATTTCACTCTACAAACATTTATTAGACACCCACTGCATATCATCTTTCTTGCCGGCAACACTGATCCTTCCCTCTAAGACAAGAAGGTGATATTGGGAAGGATGACTAAGGTAACTCTTTACACACAGGCTCCATAAAGATGTATCATGTGTGGTGGATGACATTTCCTCTCCTCAGGAATTTTCTGTCCCCCAGCCCCATTAAAAAAAAAAAAAAAACTTGTGTGACTATTCATCACAAGCTCTCAACAAAACATATTTCCTTACTGATTTTTGTTTCAATTTTATTCTGGGACACAGAAATTCATAACCTCAAGTTCTGAAGGTGTCAGGCACATGAAAATCGTGTGCTAAAGAGAATCAGCGTATTACTGCTATGCTGCTACAATGTAGGAAAACCCAGGTCTAAACTCTCGTCACTGAATAAATAATTGTTGTTATTATAACTATAGTAACAGCAATATCTTGAACTATAACTGAGTTAAGTTCAGTGCTTTTGCACTTTAAAATGCACAGTCCTTGTAAAAATATAGTTTTATAGTAGCTAGGAAGAATAACAGATTATAACTCATGGAATTATAACATTCACTGAATATCCCACTTAGCTACTATCAGATGCAAAGATCTGCTTCATCCATTTAAGGATTTCTTTTTGGGTTCATAACAAAGTGCTCTGTACCTGTCTTGTAAACAGAGTGCACAAATGAAATCACAAACAGATGAGGGGACTCACCTCCGTCGTTTAAAACATTGAACTTCAGTCAGTGGCAGATTTATTCCTTCTTTTGGTTTCTCTATCATACATCTTCACCTATAGTCCCAGATGAGCAGAGCAATTTAAAGCATTATGCAATCTCATATATAGGCATCTCTAAGGCACTCCCATATGGTATATCAATTCCGTTCATGGCAAATTTAACAGCAGCAGCAGTTGTCAGACATACTCAAAACAAAATAAATTACCCATCCAACCCCTTGTCCTTAAGTGCTTTTTATATTCTGTGTTTTAGAAAACCAGTTTAACTTTAAGCAGCACTGTAGCTATGATCAGTCTCTCCTGAGGAAGTTTTTTATGAGATGGAATGACGATAATGACAACCATTAGTCATTGCCATTAGCATAAGGCATGAGGCACACTACAATATTTATAAGCAGCTAAGTCACGACAGTAAAAATATGACTTCCTATAACTTGGGCAGGCTTCTAACTATGGCTGACTGCCATTCTGTAAAGTGAAACTGGTCTAAGTCTGGTAGTAGTATATTTAATAGTGTGTTTGTCATAAGACCTAATTGTTTTCCACCACAGGGTATGGAACTTTATGTCCTCTATCAACCAAAAACAAACAGTCATACTGCTTAATGGCTGTTCAATTAATGTTTATGTGCTACTTTTACACCCTGAATTATTTGATGAATAAACTCTAAGAAGCTATTTGAGAACTAAGTTTAATGGAACTTCAACTACAATATAAAAATTCCCAGGATTCTAACAGTAGCTCAAACTATCAGCTAAGGAATACAGAACATATTGATATTCAAAAATCTACTTTCCTGGAAAAGTGTCAGAAAAATCAAACTTTTGGAAGAAAATGATCTATTTAGCTTGAACCTTGCTGCCTTCAAATTGAAGACCAAAATAGGGTTATAATTAGAAATGACCAGGTCAGACTAAGTCAAGAGTGAGACTTGGTTTATTATTCTAAGAAAGGCTCAGCTTTTATATTTCAAGTACTTTCTTAATTTGTAACTCTTTACCTGCTAATATTTCTACCTTCCTTATACAAAGACTTAGCAGAAAGCACTGGTTGATTAAAAATTAATTCAACACCCTCTTTCATTAGAAGTTTTGTGACATTACTAAAAAGACATTTTCACTGAAAGATTGCTACTTTTGAATTTATGAGAAAAAGTGATTTCTGACTTTTGTTATTTGGATATAGCAGTGTTATATTCGCTCACTGGCTCACTGTTTTTCTTTCTGATGAGTCCTGATTTGTCTCCAAAACAGGGCAATTAACTACTCCCTATTGTTTCAAATTTGCTGGGCACCATCAGATGTGGGGAGCGGCAAAGATCTCAGCTGCTTGGCCATTTGCTAGCCGGATTTGTCACTCCCTCAGGGGCGTTACAAAATAGGCAGGGGAGCGCCACTCCCTGTCAGAGGAGAAGCCAGAAGATCAAAGATCAACCACCTGCAGGCAGGGTAGCTTCAGCCCCTCAGGCACTGTGCTAGAACACTTAGGTCTGGTTCCCCTTTTACTCCAGTCTTAATCCCTTGACCCTGTTTCCTAGAAACTGACCTGGGTCAACTGCCTTGTTTTCCCGCCTTGAAACCTTTATAAGAGACAGTTTTCTAAATAAATCTCTCTCTCTTTCGTCTGACCGGAAAACCGTGAGTCGTGTCTTTCCTCTCTGTGTCGCCCCTTTTTCTCTCCCTCCCTCAGGAAAAGAACCTAAGAGGACTCCCGCCCCGAGGGGCCCGGAGCGGCCAGGGCTGGACACGACAATCAGACACAGGAAAAAGGAAAGAAAGACAAAAACAACAAAAAACAAGAACAGAGGAAATGAAAGATATTGCAGATTTTCTTTGGAAATTACAGATCCTTGAACACTACACATGGTACTTGTAAATGCTGATGTATAAATTTTAATAGAACAGTGACTGTCCTCTTCTTCCTGTCCCATGTTTTAACATATCTACACGAGGTTCATAAAACAGGACAAATAAGATAGCAAGTTCAGAGATGTTAAATATTCTCGACAACTTCCTACTAAGAACACAACTAAAAAATGACAAACTTCTCACCTGGATGATTAAAGATTAAATCTCACTGCTTTTGATTATAAGGCAATGAACCTTTCATTTTTTAGTTCATTTTGTGTTTCTTAAACAGTGTTTCACTGAAACAGATGTAATTGAATTGATTTGAATTTGATTCATTTAGCACTACAGTTTCATTATTTGTGATAAATACATCTGTGTGATGTTACAACACATTAAGAAACATGTTAGCAGAGCAATTGACTTTTATTATGATTTTTAAATGTATCATTACTTGATATTAAAACCAAATTCATTACAATTTAACTGGATATGCCTTTTCAAACTCTACATACTGTTAGATGCTAATTAATATTCAAATTAATTCTAGTCTGTGTTGAAGGTACTGAGCAAGTAACACGTGACATAAAAATCTGAATGTGTTGAGTGGGTTTGGTAGATTAACTGATAATAAATCCTCAATATAACTTCTAATTAAAAATCCTTATAGTATGTTTCCCTAGTTATCTTATAATGATTTTCATATGTCAAAACTTAGACTATATGAAAATATTTTTAGGAAATAGAATATAGGGAATAAGCTTTGTGTGTCATTATGTTAACATAATATATAAATATTGGTGTTAAATGTAATCAGGGCTACTAGATGGTACTTGAGTGTTTTATGTTGTACATTTTTTAATTAAGTACATTATAAGAGCATATTTTGAAACGTGAAAGGAATTGTATCACTTATAAGTAATTATTAGATTCTCCACAAATGCAAAGTGGGACAGAAAGCAGTTTGTTGGCTGATTTTGGCAAATGTCCTATTTTGGACAGATTATCACTTCAATAGATAGTACTCTTTCTAAACTTCACTATCTGAAAATAGAAAAGAAAATAAACTTTCAAAACTGCCAAATCATTAATATTAGATGTTGGGAAATGTATGACATGGAAAATATAAAATTTATATAGATTTCATTACAGTTTGCAATAAGAATCTTACTTACTTAGGTTCTGGTAAGATCTGAATATCTATTGAAGGAACTAGTATATCCAGAATTAAAGATTGTGCAATCAGTATTCTACACCAATAAGCAAGACCTTGTTTTATTTTTATACATATTTAAAATTTTTTTATTGTTTATTTATTTTTCAGAAGGAGAGAGACAGAGCGTGAAATTTAATTCCATCATAATGCATAGTTATTTACAAATAAATGGTCTACTCCTTATCCTGGAAATTCTGTTACCAAATTCTGGTTTCTTCTCTATTTTACATTAGAGGCAATTAAAGATAAATAAAACAACTACTATATTTAGGAATCAATAGTCTGATAACTTAATTATATTTTGATGTTGTCTTTGGTCCTTATATTAAGAATAAAAATATTAGTTACGTAGGTAAATTATTTGAGAAGTGAGGTATGTGTCCTTTCTATAAAATTGACTTACTGTAGCTGTGATATATTAATGTTAACATCCAAGGTTATTGTGAGAAATAGGTATAATACTACTGTAATGAAGTCTAATTAGAGAATCAATCAAATAAAGTATTTGTGGTATATTTTAAAATCACTAAAAACAAATCCATCCTCTGAAGAGTAGGAAATAATGTTCATTTAGATACTTATCAAGCATCACAATCAAATAATTACTCTTTATAAAAAAAAATACTTACTCTAGAAATGCCCTAGAGTATTTCTGTCAATATCTTACCTTTGCTGGTGTGGGCATCATAGACATAGTTAAAGCCATCGCTCATTTATATTATGTTCCTAGACCCTTCCTTGCCTTACTTTGGGGAAGGGAGGCAGCAAGGATCATCTAGTCATCCATCACATTAGGGATTTACTTTACGATTTGCAACTTGAGGTGCTATATTGTATTTATATAATAAACTCTAATATTTTAATTAGTCACATATCATTTTTTTCCTTTTATTTTAGAGAGAGAAAGGGAGAATGAGAACAGGGAAGAAGGCAGAGAGGGTAGAGAGAGAGAAAGAGAGAGACAAGGAGAGAGAGAGAGAGAGAGAGACGGAGAGACAGAAAGAATCTTAAGCAGGCTCCATGCTCATCATGGAGCCACGACTGTGGGTTCATGACCTGAACTGAAATCAAGAGTCAGATGCTCAACCAATTGAGTCACCCAGGTGCCTCCTGTCACATATTCTTAATAAAAAAAATAATAAAAAGCGCATTTCTTGATCTCGGCCATTAGGGGTCAAATAAATATCCGGATCCTTTCAGATAACTACACTTCTGTGAGAGAAGCCCAAATCTTTGGACTGCTAAATGAAATTGTTTAGTAAATTAAATCAAGGTCAACTGATGATCTGTATAATTTAGACTCAAACCTTCTGGGATCTTTTCCTTAAAAACAGACTGCTTGATTTAAAATTAGGAAATTGCAGTGACTCTTTTTGGCCTTTGCAAATTGAGTCAAATTAGATTTTAAAACTCACAGAGCATTTAAAATCTCAATTATCCAGTAGTCATAAAGTCCTCTTCTTTTATTTTAAAGATGGGACTAATGTAAGTACTAGAAAAACGATGGCCAAGTTATGCTAATTCTTGTCTAGTGGTAGAATAATAACCCATTTTGTTTTCTTTTGAAGTTCTTTTAATCATAGATGCTAAAGAAATGGGGTTGCAGTTTTGATATGTAATAATTCAAGTTAGAATGCTTCCATTAATTTCTTACTTAGTGTTTTACATTTTTAATTAATTTCAATTCCATTCTCTTCCAGCTAAAATCAGAAAAACTAAATAGATTTTATAAACTCATTGTACAGTTCTGTAATCATTGGGATCTCAACTTTGAGTACTTTAATATCCAGCTGACACCAATATGCTATTCTTTAAAGTATTCAATATTATGACAGGTGTTTAGGAAGCACCTAAATATTATTAAGGTTATGTTTATGTATAGGTAAAAGTAAGTCTAATACTTTGGCAATATGTTTTATTGTAAGATGTTGAATAATTACTGCACATGAATAGTGTTCTCTCTCACTCAGCTTGGACTGTTCTTTCTTCTGCCATTGGCCACTAATATGGTTATTTTGGAGAGATTATTGTCTCCAAGGTGGTTATTTTGGAGAGGTTAATGTCCCAGGCTAAATCCCTCCATTTAGGCTTCATGCAATTTTGGACAAACATCTTAATGCTGTAAAATTTTGTTTTCTTATCTTTAAAATGTTTTAAAAGTATCAAGGCATAATAGATAAGTATATAGATAAAAATATGTATGAGTGAACTTATATTAGCATTTTATATATAAATATAATTTACATAATCATAAATATTACATAAGAAATATAAGATCAGAAATAGATGAAAGTAAATTGATAAATATTTATTCATTAAGTTATACTTGATAAATATCTCCCATCAGTTTGGTTTAGTATACTAGTTAAGTCAGAAAAAACAAACACCTGATGCCTTTTTCCAAGAGGGCTTAGATTTTTGCCATTAGAAAAGTAAAGCTACAGTATTCTTCCTCAGAAGCTCTCTCCAATACCTTTAAACCAAGATGCTGCTCTTGGTGACATTTTTTCTTCTGTGACAGCTAACAATGTATATAGCCCAGCGGACTATGTTTGCATACACTGAGTATTGTTTAGCTGTAAAGTGTCTTAAGACTACTTTCTTTTGACCCTATTTCATTTAGTCACAGGCTATTATTTCTAGGCTAACTTGTAGGTTAAAGTATTTCCTTGAGTGACATAGTGAACTAATAGAATAAGTGATGAAAAATTATGTGGATTCAGTAAATCATTCAATTATTACTATAAATACATGAACACCTTGGATTTAAATCCTGAGATAATTAATTAGTGGTCCTCCTACTTCTGGGCAATCATTATCAAGTTTTACTTACTCGTAATTAACACTTGATAAAACCCTATATTAGATATCTTCCTAATGATCTAAATGTAACAAATAATAAATTCTTATTGAGAATCTTTATGGAGTTAATACTTCCATCAAGGTCTATTTTTTACTCAATATACTCTCTCTCTTTCTGTCTCTGTCTCTGTCTCTGACTCTCTCTCTCTCTCTCTCTCTCTATATATATATATATATATATAATACCAAACTACAAGATTTTTAATAGATTGGAGGACAGTATCTCTGAAACATTAATATGATTTTAAAGCAGTGTAATAGTACATTGGTATATCCTTGGAATTCATAGATTTAGTACTCCTATTTTCTGACATCTCTGAATGATTCTGAAGTTACATGACATGCAATAATTTGTAAATTTTTAAAGGCACAAAATTAAATTAGCATATGCTGTGAAAGAGTAGCACACACGTTTGTTCTTTACTCAACACTGGACACTCAGAAAATTTCCAAAGTGATAAAACACTCCACTGGTGAAAGTGAAGGGTAAGTACAATGGTCTATGAGAATCAGATACAGAAGCTAACAGTAACAGAAGTTCTGGATACATGTGGTAGAGGAATGTTCTGTATTTGCTCTAAAGGAAAGGCATGTTTTAATTTCTGAAGTTACTGTCTTATGTGATGAGTTGTACATGATGATGATTTATGAAAATATTTAGATCTCAGGACATGACATTTCCTAAAGGATGTAAAGCGTGCTCTGTCTCATTTTTCATGCTACTACCTCTTTCTTCCCCGCACTTCTCATGGATCTTTCTCAGCTTTCTAGCTGCATTCCTGCTTTTTCTAAATCAGTTTTTTTTTCTTGTTCTCGGGTCCAACTTCATCGGGTGCCCTATCATTGAGTATAATAAAATATAAAATACATTACAGGAGTGTTTATCATCGATATATAAATGAAACTCCATTTTATTTTTGCAGCTGTACAGATTGAGACAAATCAATACAATAGTGCATACCATTAATAAATAAATAACTAACTGTTACTATTTTTATAGAAATACATTTTTCCAGTTCATTTTCATTTTTCATTGAAGTTTTATGTTGTGTTATTTAGGATATCTCAGTTTGCCTGAACGCTAACTTTTAAACTTAGATACACATTATTCGATTTAAGTAAGATGAGCATATAAATATGGTCAGGGTCAACATCTATGGTGTTTAGGGTGTTATGCAAGAAGCACATTCTAGAAAATTCAGGGAAAACAAGTATTCTGAATATTTTGATTTATGTATATAGAAATGTTTAGAAATTTATCATCAGATTTTAATCTTGACAACATTCATTTTTTCTAATTCCTTTTTACTAGCTTGAAGAACAAATTACACATCTGCATTTTGGTTTCCTCTCGAACTTGATTTACTATAAAATTTGTCATCAAAGCCAGGAGGGACGGTAGAATGCGGGGGTTAAGGATGAGGTCTCCGTTTGTGATTGTTTGGGTTTAGAATCTATCCACTGCCCAGCGATGTGACTTTGGGGAAGTGACTTCTCTTTCAGGCCCGGTTTTCTCATTTAATAAATGAAGATATCCTATAACTTATGTTAGAGGGTTGTTGAGAAAAGATATGAAGTAATTCCTAGAAATACTTAATACTGTGCTTGACATGTCTTATGCATTCCATTTTTGCAAATGCCTCTTTCTTCACATTATTACTGAAGCAGTGTACCAAATTATCACTAGCCTTACTTTCATTTTTAACTCTATTTCAATGTGAATGATATATATGCAACATTATTATGATTCTTGTATATAAACCATATAATATCTGTTATGAAGATACCCAATGCATGTTTGCTTATGAATATAAATGACAAACATTTTTACATCTGTAGTCTAAGGCCTACATTAGCTAAACATTTTAGTAAAGATTATAGTATTCTATTTTTAAAGTTTATTTATTTTTAGAGAGAGAGAGCGAGAGCGAGAGAGAGAGAGAGAGAGAGAGAGAGAGAGAGAATCCTAAGCAGGCCTGGAACTCACAAACTGAGATCATGACTGGAGCTGAAACCAAGAGTTGGACACTTCATGGACCAAGCTATCCAGGCACCCCAGTAAAGATTAATTTAGAAACATCTAAGTTACAAACTGATTTGGATCCTACAAGTATTGGTTTTGGATCAAACTAGCTTTTATATACACATTTGATAAACAACATGAAGATAACTTAAAACAACACTTTTAGTTAAGGAAAAATAATCTGGGGAGAATATTAACTAAGTTTGGGGAGGATATAACCATGCCTGTATGACTTTACATACCCCACAATTCTATGAGTAGTGGTATTATTATCACCATTTTGGTTCTAAGAACCCCAAAGCTCAGCAAGTTAAAGTAACTTTGCTTACTATGTAGAGCATCTATTGTGTAGAGCGTCTAAAGTTTCATAATACAAATAATGCAACTTTAAACGTCTGCAAACAAATCAGCCCTATGGAAATGGGTATTAGCTCACTTATAACAAAGAGCCAAGTTCAGTTCACTGTTGAAAATTAAAATTGTATGTATACAACAGAATCCCATTTCAGATGAATAAATAAGTAACATGCAAGTGAGGAATACAGGAAGGAAAGAAGAAAAGGCAGAGAAAGAAAATCAGAAGAAATAAAAACTGGGCGCCTGGGTGACTCAGTCAGCTAAGCATCTGACTTTGGCTCAGGTCATGATCTTGTGGTTTTGAGAGTTTGAGCCCTGAGTAGGCTGTTCTGACAGCTTAGAGCCTGGAACCTGCTTCGGATTCTCTGTCTCCCTCTCTCTGTTCCTCCCCTGTGTTCACTCTCTCTCAAAAATAAAGTTTAAAAAAAAGGACTATAAACCAATCTATTAAAAGAGCTGTCAGGGAGGATTAGGATGATAGATTTTGGATTTTTACATTACATATTTGTATATACATTCTAATTTTTCAACCCTGAGTATAATTATTTTTGTAAAAGAAAAAGAAAAAACATATGAATATGTATAAACTCAAAACACCCCAATTAAAGGACAATTCTTTCATATTCTAAGACATCACTATTTGTACCTGAATGATTTGCTTACTAGAAATGAAAACAAAAAGTCTTTAAGAAGTTAAACCAATTTGTACTTTGGGATTATTGGTGATAAAAGGATTCCGGAGAGGTTTCTCTGATGGAATGTGGTATTACTTATTTTAAAAATTATTGCTTTATAAAAAAGCATATAGCAGCAATATGTTCTGAATATTAGCTCTAAATATTATGTATTGGTCAATAAATCAACTTATATTCTTAAACCTCCAATGAAAGAAACAGCTTAAAAATTCAGCATTAATTCCATTAAGAAGATGATCTTTATGGAACATGTAAATATAATCTTCCTTGTTTAAAGACATTACCACTAGCTTTATTTCAGTCACAGATTATGCACTGATATTAGAGAATTCCGTAGTATGTTTATTTCTAATATTAAGGTTTATATTTTGAAATAGAGAACTTAGACTAATTGGAGACATTTTCTTACCTATTGAATCCCCTTTATAGCTAAGAATGCAAGATTTTGTGACTAGTAGATTATATATAAGTGCTAGTGGTCATTATTTATCTGCTTTAATTAAATGTGATTTTTTTTTCTTGGCATACTTTTTTGTTTACAGTGGGCATATACTGGTTTTGTAATAAAGACAATAAAATTTCTTACCATGGGGCTCTGCTGATTGGTTGGATGGTGCTCTTTCCCTAGTGGTCATCAATTGCCTTTCTTTTGTCTTTTCATGTACCCATGTACAATTGGCCAAATGACAGAAGATATCGGGAAGAAAGGGGCAAGATCATCAGAGAAGGTGAAAAATGTCCTGATGTTAAAAATGGCAGGTTAAGAGACTAGACTACAGGAAATATGGTATACATGTGTTGGGGCAGACAGAGAATGAGACAGAAGGGTGGAAACATTTTCCTAGTGACAGTAGTTATCCTGAGAGGCACTGAGGGAACAAAACGTTTGCTTCCAGAGGCTCTACAAAGAGGATCTAAGAGTCTCCAAATTTCTTTTGTGAGCGGAACATTCACCGTATCCTCCTGCAAAGGATGAAACATGATGGCACAGAGATTGTACCTAAATTAGTGTTTGAAGCTCGGTACCGATTTTTAAGATGGCTCCCTCTGCACTTATTTTTTTGATAAAGGCAGGTAAGCTGGCTATTAAGGCCTCCAGTGGTATATGGATCAGAAAGCTTCCTCTCCTGTTTTCTCAATTTGTCTGATTATAAAGTATAAGAGACTGGGATATAAAACAGCATATTAAGTAGAGTGGCCTGTTTTCTCTCACTGTAAATAATCTTTGAGTACCAATTAATACGTTTCTATGTAACAAGACTAGGAAACTAAACTTTCTGGTGAATATGGAAGATGAGTGCCTGCCTGCAACAAGAACAGCTATTTTATTGTTAACTCAGATATTTTAATAGGAAACTAGAATCTCCAAACAAACGCTACACATTATACCGGCAGCAGGAAATACTTCATTTTAAAATATTTAACGATGAGGTATACCTTCACTTGTGTTCTTAACACATGACCTCATGGATTATAAAAGGTATTTCTGATTTGAAACTGACTCTCATACTTTAAAGCTGAGTCCTGATTTACAGACTGAATAATAAAAGCCTGAAATTGCTTTCATGCTTATTTAATCATGTGAGTGTTTTTTAAAATGCCAAATGGAATCTAGATTATAAATGAATTCATTTGTATTATAAGAGACCATGCTTCACAACAAATGCAAGATACTCTCATTTACATTTTTCTAAGATAGGATCAGAACTTTTGGAAGAGTGACAAACTTGAGGAAAGATCCAAGTAAAGATGCATTTCAAGTTAAAATATTTTATCATAATCTCTTTTTAAGTCAATGTTCATCATATTCCTACAAAATAGAAATTATGTTAAGGTTATTTGAGATTTTAGATTCTCTTTTCAATTAAATTCATTCAAAGTTGGAAGTACCATACCGTTTTGGAAAATGTGTGGGTTTCCAAATTTTGCTTTAAAATTGGCTTTGCTATGTGTTAGTAGTGTGACATTGGTTAAACCTCTGGACTTCAACTTCCTGTTCTATAAAATAGGGGTAAGCATTTGCAAGCTTGCTGTAAGGATTACAGATGTTTCATGTAATTTTTTTTTTTGAGAGTTATAGTACCTTGCCTGGAAGGAATGCTCAGAAAATACATAAATTGGATATTTTCCATCATGTACTATATATTTTTTTTGCAGTAAAATATTAAACCTTCCCACAGAACCTGCAAGAGTAGCAGGTGAATGGAGTGTTCAGTAACAGGAGGTCTCTTGACACTGGCCCTGGTGTCTGACACTCAGCCAACTCAGGTTACTGATCACTGTCTCTATTCCCTTAAAACCATAAACCTGTAAACTTCCTTTTTAAATTTTTAATGTCTCTTTATATTTGAAAGAGGGAGACAGAGACAGAGTATGAGGAGAAAAGAGGCAGAGAGAGAGGGGGAGACACAGAATCTGAAGCAGGCTCCAGGCTCTGAGCTGTCAGCACAGAGCCCGACACAGGACTGGAACCCACCAACTGTGCGGTCATGCGTGACCCGAGCCGAAGTCAGATGGCTAACTGAATGAGTCACCCAGGTGCCCCAGAAACTATAAACTTCTGTATTATGTTAACCAAGAGACATAGAGATAATGAGAGAGAATCCTGTATAGTTAAGGGATTACATTTTTGAGGGACATTTATGGTTTTCACAACAATTTATTTTTAACTGAAGAACTAAAGGCGCAAGAGTAATTTCTTAATACAGTTTGAAGAAAATAATTTCCATTAGAAGAATTCATGGGAACCTTTAATATGTCACATTGTGTCAGATTTATTTAAAAACTGTTAGTGCTTCAATTGTTATTAAGCTAAATAGCCTTAGAATTCCATTAATATACTGAAAATAAAAATGACCTAAATAGTACAAATAAGACCTAAAAGCACTATTTAGTCTCTTAAATTGCATCAACTTGATTCTGATTTAATCACACTTGAGTATAGTAAAACTTCGTTTTGGACAAATAGCAGGCAGAAAGACTTTATTCCATATTATGCTATTATTACTATTTATAATACTTTGTTTAGTGTCCAAGCTAGCTACCTTTGGTGTTTTGGTGAGTTCTTAGTTGTCATAGGATCATCCGTGTTCTAAGAATTACAGCATTATCTGATTAATGCTGGAACCTAACAGGAATAACTTCAAGCTGGACTTATATGGATTGCACTATAATTTATAAGCCTTAATTTGCCATGCAAGTTTGTATAACTCACAGAGATGAATATCAGATTTGAGAACGTTTGTCTCTCAATGGTTGTAACTGGCAAGGTAGCTCTTGCCTGCCATCTTTGGGAGGCAGCACTTTGAAACTAGTAAGAGCAGACATGACCTCATAAAGGGGTGACGTTGGGACCGGGCATCACTGTCTGATACCGACAAGAGAAGAAAGGCACCGTTTGACTGGGCAAATGTTCGTTAGGGCCACTCTGAACAGTTTTCATTCTATCAAAGGTTTCTGCTAAAAGGCCTCTAACTTAGGGAAATTATCATTCCCCATTGCCAGAGACACCTACTGCATTCAATTCTGATTATTTTAAGAGTCAGACAAAGTTTGATGGATGTGTCACTGACTGATCGATCGATTGATTGGAGTCTAATGTTAACACATAAACTTTATGTGTTAGTTAAAGTCTACTCAAAATACTGGCTTTTGAAACTTGAAATCTGCTTTCTCACAAGTCATTTGTGTGTGGGTGTGCTTCAAAAACTCTTACTTTTTTAACTCAGCAACCAAGAGTGTTCTCTTCTGATGCTCAGTACCAGTGTTTCTATGGGACAGCCCTGCCCTGGTTTAATGCATTCAGAGATGTAGTCTGAATGGTGAGAAAGCCACAGGGCAATAAAACAACAGCAGCAACAATAAAAGAATTTCAGTAGACACAAAAACATATTGATTAATATATCAAACTAATAACAAACAGTGACTGGTTTCTCTTTCATTGCTTTACAGGATCAAGCCTATGCTTGAAAAGGATCAAATGAGAATACTATGCAGGATATGTGGATTAGAGATTCTTTCTCTCCTTGGTTTATAAAAACAGTAACATTTCTAAAGAGTCAAATCAGGTATGCAATGATACTGAGAAATGAAATTTCAGAATGTATTCCCTCTAACTTTTGATCTTTCATTCTGCGGCTTGACAAAGGGACTTGATTAGTTGAAGCACCTGCAGTTTTAAATAGTTATTTTAACAGTTTGAATTTTTAGAAAAGTTCTCCCAGATGAAGTGGCAGTTAGTAATTATAAAATTGACTAAAAGTGTGGTTTGCCATGATTCCTTGGGATAATTTCCTAGCTCTGATTATTTACTTCAAACCCAAAGTGGCTTCCTTTTATTTTTCACATAGTGCTCAAGCACTGCTATCTGACTTGACCTTACCTCTGTGCCTTCATGAATCTGGACCTCAGGGCCCATTGATCTGTTTCCCTTTCAAATACACTTTTTAGACTCCATGAAGTTACACAGCCTATTCCCTTCACCAGGTGGTGCTTTGTTCCTCATCAACGGGCAGGCTCCCCCTCCCATCGCATCGTCCCTCAGTTTCTGTCCTACCTCTAGTCATAAAGATCTCTCCAGGCTCTCTCATACTGCGCCTATGGCACTTGTTTAAGGCTACATGGTATGACAGATATTTGTGTAGTAAAAAGAAGACCAGGCCCAGAAGGAGAAATTTGGAGTTTTACCTCTCTTTCTCTTTTTTTTGATTTGATATATATTTTATTGTGAAATGATTACTATAATACATTCAGTTAACATTCTTCATACAAAGGTTTTTCTTGTGATGAGAACTTTTAAGATTTACTGTTTTAACAACTTTCAGATATACAGTACAGTACTATAATTGTAGTCACCATGCTTGTTTATTTTATACCTGGAAGTTTCTACCTTTTGATTACCCTTAACCATTTCACCTATTTCCAAACGTCCACCTCTGGCAACCACCAATTTATTCTATCTATGGGTTTATTTATTTGTTTGTTTGTTTTATATTTCATTTATAAGTGAAATCACATAGTATTTGCCTTTCTGTTTGACTTATTTCACTTAGCTTCATGTCCTCAAAGCCCATCCATGTTGTCACAAATAGGTGGATCTCCTTAATGACCAAATACTATTTCACTGTGTGTATGAATGTGTGTGTTTGTGTTGGCGTGTGTTACCTCTATTTCAAACACCGTGGCAAAGCCATTTCAATTCTCTGAGCTTCAGGTCAGTCTGCAGATTTGACAACTCCCTTGCATTGTTTTCAGGCTGAGGCCTATGGGCTAAAGTTTTCTACTTGTGCACAGAAATTAAGTCTCAATTTCCCATAGTACTTTGAATTCAGTAAATATTTGCTGAATCAAATAGAATGAAGGTGAGAAACAAGAAGTTTATTGATAAGTCCAGTGAAATAACTGGGGAAAATCAGGATAAGTTGTTATTGTATTTGACTGAATAAATGTTAATGTTAATAAATATTATCTCACCGACAAGCGGAGGCGAGAGGCTGGTTATGGGATTCCCTTTCCCACTCCCTCCATCTCAGCCAACAATTGTGATTTCCTTCTCTAAAGCGTCAGATTAAAGGTTTGAATACTCTTCCTTCGTACAATCAGGGAAAGGTAATATATAGTAATTCACAGTAAAGAAAAAGGCTGAAGATTAACTACTAATTCACGTTTCATTTGACAAGCTTCTGAATAAGCTCAGAAACCCTTGTCAGGTAAATACCAAGTTAGATCACTTTATTTCAAAGAAGATAAAAATAACTCCATTCCTTCACAACAATCTCAACCTTTTCAGTATTTCAACAAGTGGCATTTGGTGTCCTAGCTCACTGCCATAGCTCCATCTTGGTAAAGATTATCTCCCCATTTCAGAGAGGATAAAAAATAAGCTTACCTCGATCCTTCTTAGCCCATCACATCTGCTATTCAATAATGTGCTCTTTTGCTTGTTGGATACCTGAAATAGTGAGAAAGAATAAAAAAACGAAAATTAAATAAACTCAACAGCATTTTGTGCAAGGCAAACATTTACAATTTTAATCGATGACAGACACACACTTCATAAAACTATTAGCATGCAACTCCAGCTGCAAAAACTGAACAGCAGTATGCCTAAGCTGGTTAACAGCAAAAAAGTAAACCAATCACATCGACAAAAGCCACCATAAACAAAAAAACTGTATTTAAAAGATGAACAGTTTTGGCATTCGTCCCTACCATCCAGGCTTTCGCTTTCTTTTTCCATCAAAATTTAGATATTACGTTTGATGTTAGCAAGAGTTGCATTACTATTATTGTTAATTTTAGTTCTGTTTATTACCTTGAGGGTTATATATTGTAAAATAATTTTGGTGCCTCTAGTTAATGTTAATTAGTTGTTTTAATAACCTATAGACCTATTTGTTAAGTTTTTGTAGGTTTACTTTTTTAACTATCAGGAACTTAATAACTGAGAATATTTAACATTACTCTTGCATAGGCAAAATTACAGAGTTACTATTAGTGTTACCTGTTTAACGTTTAGTCATCCTTTGAGTCCTGCGACATATTTCCTTAATAATCATCAGCCATCAAGTCTGATAGTCTCAAAAGAAATATCAGCCCTCTAAACTGCCTTCAAGGGCGGTGATATTTAGCACTGAAAATTACAAATAAAGTTTTTGAGGTTGAATAGCAACAACTGGCCAGTGACACTGATGATTTGTTTGTCAAAACAAATTGTTATAAACTACGCAAATGAAGTCCACGCACTCCTTTGAGTGAAAACAATAAAGTGAATCTACGCAATGCTTACATGTTGGATGGGATATTTAATGTGCGGGGAAACTCAAAGGTTGAAGAACTAGGCATTTAGACAGTGGTAAGTGGTACTCTTACCTCTTTATACTCCATTACTCTTTCTCACGAGAGACATGCTAATGCAAACAAGTCAATCAGAATTTGTGTTTAGCAAGATAAAGCTTAGAGGATAGTTTAAAATCCATTTATTATTCTAAATCCATTTTTTCCATTAACATGTTATACATTAGTGTTTACTAACCATGATTCATGTAACAGTTTAGTTTGTTAACTTTTAAATTTTTTAACAACCATAAGTTATTAATACAGTTTTTAAGTATTACACAAATATCTTAAAACAGGCTTGGGTTCATTTTTGTAATTTTTAAATAGAAAACATTTTAGGCATCTCTTGAAGAAGAAATAAAGCAGGCATTTAAAGCTAGAAAACAAGTAATTCCAAATTTAGTTTTTACAAAAGTTTTCAGCTTTATTGACAAATTATGGCAAACATATTTGACAAATTGTGGTTTCCTATTTAGAGTAGCTTACACATGGAACTTTATGTGTGGTTTTTGTTCTTTTTTAACAAATACAGGTTAAAACACTGAACAAATTCAGTTAGCTACATACATACAGTAGCTGCTTGTTTTCAACTCCATTAAAACAGCATTTAAAATTAAATTTACAAACTTAATATCGAACATCTTCATCTAACTAACAGATATTAAAAGACAGGTTAAAACATCTTATCTACAACTTTATTATCGGCTAGTTCAAAAATCATATTACAGTCTTTTAGCAACCCTAAACAAAGTTTTTGCTAGTTGATTGAGACTCAAAATCTGTTAACAGATTCATGCTCTTTCTTTTAAAAAAAAGAAGAAAAAAGAAAAGAAAAAAGAAAAAAAATATTACACACAACAATGAAAAACAACCAAGAGAGTATCATCCTACTGAGTGGTTTATAGACAGTGCTTGCCAATGTCTTTTTTTAGTCCGTTTTGTAAAATAATACTAGTGTCAATGTCACGCCAACAGTATAGGGGGAAATACAAGAAATATATGGGAGAAATCATAAGCAGTTATCCCTAGAATAGAAAAAAAAAGGACTATTACTTGTCTTGTTGCTGTTTATGTGGAGACCACAGGCTATGAATTGTCTTTGAGGTGAGGTCACGGGTGAGAAGGACCTTCAATATCTACCATAGGGGTGCTCCCTGTATCCGCCTCTGGCTGACCTTGGCGGTGGTGCCTTCAGGCTGGAGCGAGTTGTGGCCCATTCTTCTGGTGCTATGAACAAGAGAAAAACAGTAATATTCACGTGGTTTCACGAGTACCAAAAACAGTCATTTCAGACCCAAGAGTTGAAAAGAGAAAGAAGAATCTCAACACTGATGGGTAAAGCCTTACTACTTTTCCCACATGGTGAGATCGTCAAAAAAAATGTAGAGTTTGAAATGCAGACACATGTAATTAAACTTGCAAGTCTTCTTCAAAGAAGAGAAAGTCCTTGGATAACTCCACATTTATTATATGTAAAAAGAGAAGAGTATCACTGTAAACACCATCCCATATTTTATTCTTTATACAGCAATCTAAAAGAAACTGGCTATAGGAATCTAGTGGCACTTAGCCTTTGATTAACTTGAGAGTCAACCTGTAAATCTTAAGACACTACAAAAACAAACCAAAAATGACTAGTGCCCGTTCTCTGTCTCCCAAACTTAATGATTAGAAAACTACAGGGTGAGACGTGGTGCTTGATATTGCCCAGTGATCCCCTAGATGATTCTTAGGTGATACAGGATGAGATCCTTGTGTTAAACTATCTTAGACAAAGTTAGAGAGAGTCAGGATATGGAACAGAGTAAATTTAAGCAGTAAAATCAATAAAGAATATGCCCATGTCAGTTTTTACAAATACTTTGAAAATCAAGAGGTATTACTACACTAAGAAAACTCTTCATTTTTCTGTTAATCAGATTCTCAGTAACTTAAGTGTTCTGAAACCTAGCCAAAAACAAACAAACAAACAAACAACAATAACAAAAGAAAACAAGAATTAAGCCAGCAAGCTTTTGAGTATTGGGTTAAACAGCCTTTGTAAAGTCCATGTCCTCAGAAGAGGAATGTAGCCCTCCTTCAAAGGGCTGGGGACTTAATATTGGGTTTATGGTTACTTCTATGTAACTCCTGAAGCTAGGTTATGTGGATCTTTCAATCTGCATTCAGTTTGCAGTTGAGAGCTGATTTCACGCAAGGAGCTCTGGTGAGAAGTAGGGACATAGAAGAGATTAGTAGAGAGACACACTGACTTGAAAGCTGATATATAGGATAATGATGGTAATGGACATACCAACTGGAAAGAAACTGCAGATTGAGGCCAACTGATGTAGAGCATGTCTCTACATAGTTCAAGTGCCCCTAAGACTATTTTTACACATAGTTCAGGGAGATTAAGGAAAAGCAATAAAAGAAATTTTCAGTTGCACACACTGTACTATATATAAAGCAAAGGAGAGTGGTATACAATATAAAACAATGATTAAAACTTATCAACATAGAAAAATAGTATTTAAATGATTTTTTTCTGGGATATTCTTCATCAGAACTTCTTTATTAAAAATGATACCTAATAATGAAAAATTTATCCTTTCCCTTATTTAAGGTACATGCTTAAGTTTATTTCAGTATTTGATAGGACATCAAATAGAAATGAGAAGCTAAATAAAAATGAGAAATATCACCTTTTTTCCGAATAGCCACATTTGCAGAAAGCCACATTTGGATAGCTGCTTGTTTGTTTTTTTAACTAGTTTCATGGGATGCAGTCATGCTTAGTTATTTGGATACTGTCTATGGCTGTTTTCACTCTACAAAGGCAGAATTGAGTAATTGTGGCAGCGACCATACTGTCTGCAAAGTAAAAAATGGATGTGAATAGGTCTAGGCTTTTACAGAAAAGATTCACCGACCCCTGCTCTAGATTATGCTGGTTGGAGACTGCTGATGTTGGTCTTTCTGATGTGATCTCTTGAGGACAGGATTTCCTAAAGCTGTCAGAATTTCTCAGCATAAACACCGTGAAAAAGAATTCTATGTATTTATTTTCTGGAATGAAATAAAACTTCTTGATGTGCTAGAAGCGAAAACCAATTTTGCTTGCAGAACTAGCAAGTGCCTTCTCAGTCTTATATAATATGAATTTTACTTTGACTATGAGTGTCAAGAATATGTCAATGTCCTTGTGTTCTAGTGGTAAAATCTAATCAGTTTAAAAAAATTTTTTAAGTTTATGTATTTCTTTATTTTGAGAGAGAGAGAGGGAGGGAGAGAGAGGGAGAGAGGGAGAGAAGGAGAGAGAGAGAGAGAGAGAGAGAATTCCAAGCAGGCTCCGCATGGTCAGTGCAGAGCCCGATGTGGAGCTTGAACCCACAAACCGTGAGATCATGACCTGAGCCGAGATAAGAATCAGACGCTTAACTAACTGAGCCGCCCAGGTGCCTCCAAATCTAAGCAGTTTTATTAAGTCTTTTGAGAAAAGGAGCATAATGCTTTTTGCTTCATTCTGTGCTTGAGTGTTAGATGTCCCTGGATTGTAGTCTATGAGTTAGAAACTGAGATAATATAAGTTTCAAGTTTTCCCACTCCTGGATTCTTTCTCTGATGCTTGATGTTCTCAGTAGTTTCTGCAAAATGGTGAAACAATATAAACAGAGTGACAGCAATGTCTGCCACAGCTACCCTCGATTTGTCAGAATTTTTAAACTGCGTAATCTTGAGAGCACATTAACTGTTCAATACAAACTCATTGATTTAGGTGTACTTGATTTTATCTAAAGCTCTAAGGCAGCTAATGTATGGGCTAAAACCTTCACTTCCTACTTTTGGCTAACATTAAAATGCGGGGTGTCACTATTCACTGCTGTATCCTCAGTGCCTGGAAAAAGCATCGTGCCTAGTAGGGGTTGAATGCAATGAAAGACAGCATGAGTGAAAGGATGAATGAATGAAGAAACCGAGGAAGTATGAGGCAGAAAGAGCTCCGAATTACAACCTTAAAAATGGTAATAGTTGAGCTGAAGACATTTGGCATTAATTTGAAGAGCTTTGGAACTAGAAATTTTAGATATTTTAAAGCCAGACTTCTCACTCAAGAGGGTTAGTTAGCTAAATAGCAAAAGTATTTCATGACTGGATTCATAAAAATTGATAGTAGACTCTCATCACAAAAAAGTATAAAAGCATGTGTCATTGCATAAAAATAGGCTCTAATAATTCTCTGTATGTAAGTTCATTCTGTGTTCTTTCTTCCTTGCTGAAGTCTAGGAAGGGGAAATACTTTAGTCTATGATAACTGTGACCAGAAAGGCAGCCAAAATGAATTCCTACGTAGGTGAAAGTTTAGGTTTTCTGAAATCCATCCATTAACAGAGGAATCAGGATTTATTTTACTTAATTCATGTTCTCCATAGTGAATTGAGATCAGGAAAGGTATTATTTCTATTTGTGCCAAATTTCCTTGGGGGGTGTGTGTGTGTATGTGTGTGTGTGTGTGTGTGTGTTTATACATAGCCAAATGTTTACAGTCACCTGATAATACAAGCCAGTTTCTTTCAGTGAAGTTACGTTCTTTGAATCTGGACTGGAGAACACTGACTCAATGGATGTTTTTCTTTCATCATCATTTAGTGTGTCATTGAACCTTACAGAGCAGCCACTGCCCTCATTGCTTACCATTGGATTTCTTCACTGTAGGTATCAGAGATAGAAGTGATTCTTAGAAATCCAAGGAGATTCTAATTTGAGTCCTTCACAGAACGTTGGACGTGGAAAAGATCCAAACATAGGAAGAGACAAATCATTATATTGTCCTTATGATGGGAATTCTCTAAAATTTGAAGTATAAAGGAAGACCCAAGAATAGACTTAGAAATTGCTTGTCTTCTTTGGGTTCAACTATTGAGCAGACAAGATGGACTTTAAATATTTTAGGGTTTCATACAAATTTTGGAGTCCTAGGCAATGGTTTCTATTCCCATGATATGGTATAGGAATCATTTTAAAAATCATCACAGACCATGAAATTTAGAGGTAATCTTTTTTTGTCCTTTTGGAAAATAATAAAGGATGTAAGATGCTCTCAGTATCAGGATCATTGTCATATGAGAAGCACTAGCATGTGAATGAGCAATTAGATAAGTAATTCCTCAGAGAATGTGTAAAATAGCTGTCTGCCAAGTTGAAATTACTGAAACGGCTTACCTAATTGGGGATCTGGAAATAGGAAATGAAGATATGAGAAATAGCTTCAGCGACTTCATAAAAATCCCACCATTTCTAGGCCTCCCAATTCAGATTTTAGTGTGCCATACAGCATTTGAAATAAAGAAGGAAATAGGCAAATAAAGCATTCAATAAATGTTTTTCTTTACTAAAGATCTCCTATATGTTGTCATTGTACTAAGTCCTGAGTATGAGGATTCTTTAAGGAGCCTTTTGGAGATCACAGGATAAAACTAATATGAAATTTCATAGATTATAACACATTTGTAATTGAAGAGAATGCTGGGGAAGGCCTAGAGGAGAGAGAGCTACTAATTTCCATCATTCAACTGAGCTTGGATTGAACTCTAACATCTATTTCAAAGAAGTAATTTTCTGAGCAAATATACAGCGTAACTAAAAATTCAGGTACTGTTTAACCTATTTAAGAGAACTCACTTTCTTTGAAGATACTCATGTTAATTATTTTGTATCACCTGGCCTTGTTTCTTAAACTGGATTCTAAGATCTCAGAGAGAACTCTTCTGTAGTGGTAGATACATAGGAAGAACACCATAAATATTTGCAAGCTACATATAAATAGATGATGTTACTAACCAAAAAGAATTAAAAAATCAATTCTGTGAAATAAATAAAATAAAGCAGAATTCTTATTCAGAGACACATTGTTAGCAATTAGGTTATAATGTTGCATATATTTGAAATATATTAATATCTTTTTAAAAAGTACTTTATCTCTGTCCTTTAACTGATTTTTTTCCCATCTGAGTCAAGTCTTACAGAATTCCACGGAGTGTGTCTCCATTACATGCCAATAAGCATCATTGAGGAACATTGCACTTTGATAAAGCAGTGTAAATGACTCAGGAAACCCTTCTTCTGCATTCGATGTTACTCTAGTGTCTTCAAAAGCTTCTGCATCTTAAATACTCTGGTTTCAGCAGAATCAGATCTATTAAGTGGTGTGTATTTCTCAGTGTGCTCTCTCATTCCTACCCAGAGACCAGGAGCATTGAGAGCGGGAAAGAAAAATCTGGATGATATTTAAAGTTACAAGGCTGTGTTCTCTGATTGTTCCAGAGATCCTATCATTATTGAGTTGAGGTTCTTGGTGGGGAAACTGAAGCATAGGAATAAGGCACCAATTTAGGAAAAGTCAGCATCATTTAAGTACCTGGAAAGTAAACTTTTAATGTTTACTTTTACACCCTCTGCCTCAAAGTCCATTAATTTCAGGAATCATTTAGAAAAGATATAGGATATCATGGAGATTATTGAGGGCACAGCTCATATGTTCACAGTTTGCTAGACCCTACATAGCTAGTTGTTTATAGTTCTGAGATCTTAAAAAGAATCTAAAAATATTTTTTTTAAATCACTGTGTTAAATCAAGCAAACAAATAAATAAATAAGGGGCACCTGGGGGGTCTCAGGTTAAGGATCTGACTCTTGATTTAAGTTTAGATCATGTCCCAGGGTTGTGGGATAGAGTTGCGTGTCAGAATCTGCACTGACTGGGGAGTCTGCTTAAGATTCTCTCTCTCTCTCTCTCTCTCTCTCTCTGTCTCTCTCTTTCTCTCAAAATAAAACCCGTAACACAACAACAACAACCCAAAATCAAAACAAAAATACCTCACCACAACAAAAAGGGAGAGCTCATGCTATTTATCTTTATTATACTGTTAGACAATATGTAAAAACCGTAAGAAAAGTGGGAAATCTAAGTTAACTTCTATTATTACAAACCACTGGTGTCTGGTTTGCCAGTCATATAAGAGCGTTACAAGGTTGATTAGAATTCACCTGGTTCTGAGCCACACAGTTAAATTTCTCATATTTCTCTAAGGAATATCTTTCTATTTAAAAGCATCTATAGAATGTATTCTTACATATTGTGTTATTGCTATTTATTCCCCAAAGAGAATGTGTTAGCTTAGATGTTTTGTTCTTGTAACTCACTATAACAATGTTCATTTTCTTTATTTAATTTTTAAATACCTATCCTATTACAGAATTGAGAAATTCCCTCTCAAGACATCTTCCAAGGACCAATCACAGTGTGGGGCATTTTATGTGTGTTATTAGCAAATCCTCCCAACTTCCTGTAAGGTGTGCACCAATATAGTCCTTTCAAAGATCAGAAAATTAGAGCTCAGAAAGTTTGTCTGGAAGACCCAGAATTTTTATCTATAATCGTCTTAGCATTTTCCAGCACCTCTTTCATCTGAAAGAAGCCCCTGACTTCCACTCCCTTTTTCTTTTTCTTGCCTAGGAAACAGGACTTCATTTATTCTAATCCCCCTGAATTATTTTATAACTAGTGATTCCTACAGCAAATAATTAGCTAAATGAGTGAGAGCATAGCTTTAATTTTGTTAACAATTGAGTGGGCTGCTTGAACTGAATTTGTTAAGGTGTTCATTCCTCTAAGTAGAAAGCATGTCTGCTCTGCCCTGAGCATTTTAAAATATCAATGGAACGTTAGAACCTAATGGTTCAAAGATTTTAGCCACACCGTATTTCCACATTGTGTAATTGCAGAGTTTTTTTCTGAGATACAGAGGGTAAACTATTATAGGACAGAAGGGAAAATATGGATGACCAGCATCTCCTTTCACAGATGAACATAGTGAATTGTGTTCCAAGGAGAGTTGACTTTGAGTTCACATCAGTTATACTCACAGGAAATTCAGTCAGTTTCTGGGAAGCATTACAGCTTTTATCATTATTTCAAATTTTTAATTAGATATTGCCTGTTAGAAAAAAGTAACACGGGATATTCCATCTAGAGAATCTCAGAGGGCTGGGCCATTCTAAGCACTCTGCTCTCAACTCTAGAGTTTTGTGATGTGCATGGAAGGCACTGGTAATTATTTATTGAATAAATTAATTCTATTTAAATATTTTACACCTTCATTTGTACCGATAAAAGAGGCCCTTTCCCTCCCTCAGATCTCTTCACTTGGAATGGGGGTCTTAGGGCTTGTAACCAGGCCTGCATTTGAATTCTGGTTCTGCCTCTTTCTTCTTCAGACTTTTTTGGCAAGTGGTGAATTTCTTAATTTGCATAATGATGCTACATTTTAATTGTCACAAACCATTCTGAGCTTCTAATATGCATATCTAACTCCTGAAGGGCATCTCTTCAGGTGTTTCAAAGTCAACATTTTCCAAAACTAACCTCATCTTTTTCTCCAAATACTTAATGCTCTTCCCAAGTTTTGTATTGCAGAGACTGATGCTACTTGTCTAGTTACTCATCAAAACCCTTGGCATCTGCCCACCTTTGCCCAGTCAACTCACCAATCAGCAAGGTTTGTCTTTTCTTTCTTAATACGCATTTAACTCATCATTCTCTTTTCATCCATACCAACACTTTTCCATGGGAAGTCATTCTCATCTTTGCCCAGAGTGCTCATCTACCTACCTACTTATCTTTTGGGTCTTTCCATGATTTTAAATGTGTGTGTGTGTGTGTGTGTGTGTGTGTGTGTGTGTGTATACACATGATGTAATATATTATACATGGGTATATCTGTGTGTGTGTGTGTGTACATTCCTACTCTTTTTCACATTCTAGCCAGAGGGACTTTTCTTAGTATAAATGATTAGGCCTGCCTGGTCAGTTGCTCTTGTACCATACTCAAGGTCAAGTCGAAATTCCTTAGCAAGGAATTCCATGCACTGCCCAGAATGATCTGACCCTTGACTTCATTTTAGAGCACTGGAGTTGATGACTTTGATGATCAACTAAAGTACAGGTATCCTACAGTATTCATTGAAAAAAATTTCTTGAGTCTTGAAATACAAGGAGTGTTGTTGGTATAGTTAAGATTTTAAACTCTTTCTTAAAAGGAAGGCCATCTTATTGCAAGGAAATGGACCAATTAGTGGAAGAAACCAGTAGAACATAACAGTTAAAGGCTTCAAGTACAAGACACAAACTCTATATACCTGTTATATTTCAGAAAATGAATGGTTTCATTTTGCTTAATATATTGAAAAAAAAAACCTTACATTTCCCTTAGCAACTAGTAAATGTTTATAGATTAGCTTTTTTGATTGCTTATTTTGATTCATCTTAAGGATGATAATGATGATTTCTGGTGGTGATCCCACACACCAGAGATGGGCTAGGTATTTTGGGACTTCTTAAGAGCTTCTCTTGGTTACTGGTGAACTTCTAAATACCAACAGTTTCCTCAAAAACAGTGCAATTCATTTTAGTCTTTGAAGAAGTTCTTAGGTGAAGTCCCTCAGTGGCTTTTGAAAGTAGGTGTTTTCGATTGCCTACGTGGACCATGAAACAGATAAGTAACAACTGACTCCAAAGTCCCATCTGTTGATGCAAACAACAAATATGAATTTTTAAAATGTAGTACATCCTGAAAATATGCATGGGGACACCTGGGTGGCTCAGTCAGTTAAGCATCTGACTTTGACTCAGGTCATAATCTCATAGTTCTTGAGTTCAAGCCCCACATCAGGCTCTGTGCTGACAGCTCAGAGCCTGGAGCCTGCTTCAGATTCTGTCTCTGTCTCTGTCCCTCCTCTGCTCACACACTTACACACACATACGCTCTCTCTCTCTCTCTCTCTCTCTCAAAAATAAATAAATACTAAAAAAAAGGAAAGAAAAAGAAAAAATGCATAGAGAAATTAAAGAAGACAGCTTGATAAATATGTGAATCATCTAGAATAAGAAAAACTGTAGAAACTTCTGAGGGTAAAATTTTGAAATATATCTGTGGCTCAACTAGTTGGTACTTGACTTTCTCTATTAACTTTAGTTCACCTCAGTGGAATATGGGTTGGTGGCCATGGCTGGGTTTTATGACCTGAGAATTAAATTATCTTCCAGATTCTTTTTTCAGTTTAGATATGGATATTCTAGGGCCATTTCTCCTAACTTTTGTCCATTCTTATACATACACTTGTTTACTATCTCCAAATTTATTTCATATATAATACCTAATTTCCAAATCATTGCATGATTTCATGATTTTATCTTCTGTGGCTAAGCTTAACTTTTTGGAATTACTGTTATTTCTGATTGTGAGCTCCAGGAAGATTTTTTAAAATGCCCAATAAATTTGAGGCTGTGCTAAGAACAGCATTCCAAGTAGTTTAGCTTTCAGTGAGTGATTTTTATAAGCTCCTATGTTCCCAGATGCAGCCACTATGATTTGGAAGGTTAGGAAGAAACACTGTAATTCAAAATGCGGTGACTAGTGTATTATCCCTCCCTTGCTGGTGGTACTATTTTTATATTGTCTACTGCTTTAGCCCCTACCATATTATTCATTTTACCTAATATCATATTTAATAATGACTCGACTCTGTACCATTTCATTTCTAGTAATAATTCATTAGCAGTTGACAAATTACACATGTAAATAAAACTTAAGCCTATATTTTATCCTTGGCTCTATTGTGTAATATCTTACATCTATAGAATAATAAAGGCCAAGGTTCTCAATATTTTAAAATAAGTATGTATCTATTGTCTTACTTTGGATCTAAGATTTCTCTACGTAAAAAAGAGATGAACAATCCAGTTAGAAAAAATGAAAGGTACAGAAAAAAATGGTGAATCATAATTGGGCACAATGTATAAGTTTCTGTGACTTGAGTTTAAAAAATACTTCTACTATTGTGAAATATAATCTGGAATCAATCAAAAGTCTGTAGAATTCAGCCACAGACTTAGTTTGTACATAGGACTTTATGAATAATAATGTAAGGATAAGAATGATGATATAAAATAACATTTTATTATTCTCTAAGAATTCCAGTAATGCCCTCAACTCAGTGAAGAAGGTAGGCCTGGTGGCATAGCCTCATAGACAAAGCAACTGAATTTATAACTGTTTGATTGCCTTACTCCCCCTACATCTGTCATTTCTATACTTAAGAACAGAAGTGAGCCCAAAGTATATTCTTAGACCAACACTGTTATGAGAGTTCCAGAAAACCAGGTTTTAAGCTCAGCAAAGTGTTAACCTGGCAATGACCAGCTCTAACTCTACTTTTGCCTCAGCATGCCTCTGCCTGCTTTCCCAGGTGGGTGCTCACGTTGTCACTACCCCTGTAACAAACATTATGAGTGCCTTTGTCCCTGGTGATTGTGAAGTAACCTCTAAACTCTGGAGTGTCCTGGAGTAATGGGAAGGTCTTTATCATCAGTGATGGCTCCTCTGACCACACCTGATAGTTTATGCTAATGAGATGACTCAAGTTGGGGCTGGGTCTGCCTGAAAGACCAACCAGGAGGTTAGAGGGTTTGGGTCTTAACCAAGTGATATTAGCCCAATCTGAAGAGGAAGGAGGCAGGAGTTAGAGATGATTCAGACATTTATGTTACATAATGAAACTATAATAAAAACTCTGGGCCCTGAGGTTTTCAAGAGCTTGGCAATACCTTGTGTGTTGTTACTCATCAGTATGCCAGGAGGAATAGTGCCATCCTGAAGATTTTGAAAGCTTCATATTTGGGACTCTTCCAGGCCCTGGTCTATGTATCTTTCTCTTTGCCTGGTTCTGCTTTCTTTCCTTTTGTTCTAATATAATTAATTGTAAGTTAGAGCCCTTTCTTTATAGAAGCCTTTTCCTTCTGTGAGTCATTCTGGCAAATTATCAAACCCAATGGGTAGTGGGTACTCTAAATCTGTAGACAGCTGGTCAGAAGAAAAGGTGATCTTCAGTCTCTAAAATTTGTGACCGGAGTGTGAAGTGAGGGCAGTTTTGTGGACATTTGTACCCTTGTGACATTTGGGCTAACTCTAGGCAGTTACCTTACTTTCTTTGTTGGCCCTCCCCAGTCTTCTCAGCAGCCCAAATCTTAGCTCTTTGCCTATAACTGGACCTATCACTGCTGGAATTTCCAAACGCCAACGGCCTCCAGGGGCATCTGTCTATCTTCTGGTGCTACACTCCCCTGATCACAAGAGGATTTCTGGAATCTTCCTGCAGTTTCCAGGCTCCAGAGAGACTGACCTAAGTGTTCTAGATCCACCCTCCCCCTTCCCTGACATGTCTTGTTACCAGCAGAGCTAAAGGTTTGATGAGGTCCTCATATGGTTAGGTAATTTACAAAAAGACACTGATACTGTAATTAATTAATAATTGTAATTATATTTTCAACTGGTATACTTTTTTCAGCATATATATCAGTTCCCACTGAATCATTCAATACATTATGACATTTGATAAATATATGTTGCACATTTATTTCAGGACAAGGTGTCTTAGTCTTTTTAAAATTCATATCCTCTTTTAATAAACATAAAAATCTCCCTAAACTGTGAAAATTTATTATAAAGGCCCCCTAAGGTGGTAGGCCTTTAGTATATAGTTTTCCTTCACTAGTGTATTTCCTAGCTTTATATTTCATATTCTGTACTTTATGTTTTAAAAACAGCTCATTTTGTATATTCTAAATAAAAATCTATGTCATATTGAATATACTTTTTTTGTACATGATCTGTTCATCCCAAGATCCTGACAATAAATCACTCAACTCTTCCCTCCCCATCAGTTAAAATGATTGCCCCATTAACTCAACAGAAAAGAAGTAATAAAAGAACTTTCCTATGGCTTGTTTTATTGTCTCAACAAGAGAGTTGTTGGGTGTATGTGGGCTATAATTTTTTGTGGACTCTCTATCTGTTGGGTGAATTTTAGACAAAGTTAAGTGTAAGATTTAACTGTTCAGCACACCGTTCTTCAAAAAGAGACAAATTCTATTTTCCATTACTTAAACTTACAGCTTCTTTAAAAAGGTGAACTGAAAATGCCAGGTCCTATAACAATATTTGCTTATAAAGTATCCTGTGTTCTAAAGGCAGCCTGTGCATAACTTGTGTGGTGCCTTTAAGGATGCAAGTGCCCGGCGCAGTTTTGACCATTCATATTAAGATCATAGGCTACCTTTTATCAAGCTCCCATGTATGTATCTAAAACTTGCTCTCAACTGATAGGACCACTGAGAACACTATTCAACTGGTGCCTAGTTCTTAGCTCCAAAACTATGATGGAGCTGATCTTGGGTGGAGCTGGACATTAGTATTTTTTTCAGGATTCACCAGGTGATTCTAAAATGTGTAATTAACCTTAAGAATCTCTGGCCTGAAATAATGAAAACCGGGTTCCAATTCTGCCTAAAACTGAATTGAAACTGTACTACGTCCATTACAATGGAAGCAATGGAGTAGTGGTGCGCTGCTTTTTTTGTCTAGGCAACACAATCTGCATTTATTATCAAGACTAGTTGAATTAGATATCTATCTCATTGCAACTTCTGAAATAATAAGGACGGAAAGTAAGCTATGTCTTAAGTTAATTTTACAAGTTGATTTTAAAATACTTTAGGGGTGCCTGGGTGGCTCTCAGTCAGTTAGGCATACAGTTTCGTGTCTGGTCATGATCTCATGACTAGGGGGTTCCAGCTCCACACTGGGGAGCTGAGGGCATTGCGAGGGCCTGAAGCTTGCTTGGGATTCTCTCTCTCCCTCTCTCTGCCTCTCTGTCCGTTCACTCTGTATCTCTCAAAATAAATAAACTTTAAAAATACTTTAGAAGTGCCATTTCATTAATCTTTTTGATTAAAAATAAAGTTTAAGGATATATATTAAAAGTTAAATAGAATAAATCACAGTGATATTTTTCTCAATAGCCTATCATGTAGCAATTTCAATACTAAGAAGTCCCAGGAAAGATAAATTGGTTGTATACATTAGTTTTTAAAGTGGCGAGTGAATTCTTGCCCATATTAAGGAACTTATCTTCATTTATAAAATCAATTTCCTCGAATTTATATTTCTACTTACTCTTAAAAACGGACAGTCTTTGTTCTTGAATCACATGGATGACATGATTGCCAGTTAGCTTCATTTTCTTTTGCTGTTTTCACAGATTAATCAATGCAGGGCTTATTTTCATACTGGGATAATAATCATTCCTGCCTCTGAACACAAAATGAGCTTTGTGTTCTGCAATCGTCTTGAAGTGAGGCACTCAAATGCCCTAGAATATGGCACAAAATTCTTTTTGCTTTCACTCATTTCAAGACAGTGTATTAATATTATCCTCCTTGCTTCCACACAGCTGTCATCTTAAATGCCACTAAAGAATGGATGCATAATTAGCTCTTCAGTTCACACATTAAATACATTTTAATAAACAGTTCTTTTCTCTGAGAAGAGAATATTGCCATCCATTCTTAGCTGTCAGTCTCAGAGAGAATTTAGAGAGTGTCTCCTATGGGAAGCATTGCTTAGCCAAGCTAATCTATGCCTTATATTTAAAATGCACCCTTATTGAATTATGAGCTATTCAGACTTAACCAAAACAATTATAATGACTCTGATAAGTTAGGAAATATTTTTAAAATGAAGAAACTGATTTTGATCCTTGTAAGTCAAATATTTGTGTTCCAAAGTAAATTTAAGTTATCAGAAACTTAATAATTAAACATTAATTTAGTAATAAAGATCAGTGAAATGTGTAATACATATTAAATATAATAAATAATATACTTATGTATACTTATGTTCTATTTTTTACTAAATTGAAAAGAGTTAATACTTAAAATTTTATATTTATAATGTTGCATGAAAAATAGTTTAATCATTAATATTAAGTTGTGGGCAAATATCTTAAATAATCTAACTGATGAAGTTAAAAAGGATGCATGTTTTTCTCTGAAGTCAACATATTTACCACTTCAACATGAATTATGGGCCTGAAAAAGACAAAACTATTCTGGTGATACACACAGTGTATGAAGATTCAAAGTGAAGCATCACACTGAATGATTAGATTTTACTTCCAGTGGTTTATTTCAAGTCATTTCTAAAGGAATCCTAAATGAGAGATACTATTTATGAATCTTTTGATGCAGGACCCAATGATCCTGAAGAGCATTCCTTCTTCCTTACCCAAAGCTGTTTGCCACACAGGTCTTTCCACCAACTTGAGCAGGAGAGGCAACTGATTCTGAGCCTCCTCACTTACAGTCCAAATCTAGGGTTTTGTCAGAAAAATGAGAAGTGGGGCTATTTATTTTATAAGAAATACAGACTACTCATTGAGATTTAATATCTGTATCAATGATAGAATCAAACTGTAACAGAGACATTACTAATTCAGAATGGAATTGAACAAATCAGTGGAGATGCAAGGCTTAAATGTTACTGATTTAAAAGATTGTGCACAACTCATTAACGGTCAGCTATAAATGGACACTAGTTAATATGTAAGGTATGGAAAATTAATGAAAAAATCAATCAATCTGTATTTGAGATGACTAGGTCCTCAAATAACTGTCCCACATGCATATTTAAATTTTATCATCTGCCCATTTAGATGTGATAGGATAAGCAACCTATCAGCAAGAAAACTGCACTTGAAGCTCCCTCTCCGTAGTAACCTAGCACCGAAATCTGAATGTATGTGATGCAGGTTAATTTATCAATTAGACTTTAAGATTATGATGCTGAGCACTTACTATTTCTCAGCTTTGACTTGGCCCTTTTACCACTGTCTACAGAAGATGAGAGAGTAAGAGAATTCTCAAAATTTAAATTTCATAACTATATGGATAGACTGCAAGTATTTTTCTTATTTCCTGTTCATATAAAAAACCGGATCATTTTTTAACTGATCATAGTAGTGGTAAATTCCGATAGTGCATGTGAAAATAACTTGTGCATTTTGTCAAGGCATAATTGTAATGATTCAGAACTGAAAACAAACTTTATTTAATGATAGGAAACTCTTAAGGGAATTTTTATTAAGTATTCTATTTTGTGTTCTCTTTTTAAATAAAATGTGTATCATGATGGATTAAAAATTTTTCAAAATAAAAGGGAATAAATATAGTGTAATTCAGGATAGTTTAAAAATTTCCTTCTTTTTCAAAACGAACTTTCTATTGTGGATGTGTATTATTTTTAGAATTAGAAAAACAGAACTTATTTGTTAGGTTAACCAGACCCATGTATCTGCTTAGATTTATAAACACCTGTGGCAAAAAAATAATCTAAGAAAATAAAATCAATTTCACATGTGCATCATTTAAAACATAGCTGCCTTTGTTCAGAGTCTCTGATCCCCATTCCGTGGCCTAATGTGTACCACAGATAGGTCGTCCTGAGTCAGGAGGGTTATGGGGCAGTGGAATGGCCTTTAGGCTGCTTGAATCCTGGATTGTGAGCAGCTCTTCCTTCAATTTCTCTTTGCTGCACACATACTATTTTCTGTGAGATCTATGGCAGGAAAAACAGTAGCAACACATTAGCTAGATTTCTTTATACTTCAGCCCCTGGAATATCACTTCTGACCCCAATAAAATAACTAAAACTCTGTCCTGAACAGTTATCCTTCTGACATGAAAATCAAGAAACGCTTCCTAAATTAGAATGCATAGAGTGTTGACATATCAACATTTTCAAGCAAAGAATAAAAACACCTTGAATGTGAAGTTTATTCTTGAATTAATGCCTGTTCAATAATGTCACAAAATGGCAACAGATCCTAGTGGCCAAAGAAAAGATCTTGGCCCTAAAAATGAGTCTATTTTTAGGCACATATATATGTAATCCTCAAAGGCTAAGAATATGGCCAATTTGGCTGACATTTTAGTTAATAAAATAGGTTGAAAAAGTGACTATGTAAAAATTCCTACTTAATAACTTTCTTATTCTGTCCAGACAACAAATCCCTTTCTGCCTTTTCTTCATTACTTCATTAAAAAATAATTTATCAACTGTTTCTCTGTGGTGAGAATTGCTTATTGGTAAATTGTAATTTGACCCAGAATGAAATTTAGTGCTTATGGGCAGGGGTAGCTTTTAAAATAAAAGGGGTTGTTTATCTCTAGACGTTGCTGCAGCAGAAGAACCAAATAACCAAGAATTATGTAAGACCCATAGGTTATAGAAGTGAGCTCCACTCTCCTGACTATGGCCCCCTATGTGTCCATTATAAGATCTGAGAAGCAAGTCTGTATTCACACACTTTTCCCTATTAACTTACATGGTAGTAACATTTTAAAATATAAATAATTGAGAAAGAGAAAACCCATCTCTTATTACCAACTACACTGTCAGATTCATCCCTGCCATTGATTTTAGTACATGTAATTCTGTAAAAGAAACCTCATAGGTGTGATTTTCCTCATATTCTTGTGCTAAGTGTAAAAAGCAATGGCCATATTTTGCAATGAAAATTCCACTTTTTAAAAAAGTGACTTATAAATAATGTAAGTTTTAAGAGATTGTCTACTGCAGTATTTCCAGGATAGAGAACAATGGTTTACACATGTCAGCCACTAAATAAATATTTGTTACATAAATAATGGCCTCTGACCTTTGCTTTTATCATACAGTTTATAATCTGGCACAATTTTTTAAAGTTTATTTATTTATTTTGAGAGAGAGAGAATGCACAACCAGGGGAGGGGCAGAGAGAGGGAGAGAGAGAATCCCAAGCAGATTCTGTGCTGTTAGCACAGAGCCCAATGTGGGGCTCGATCCCATGAACTGTGAGATCATGACCTGAACTGAGATCAAGAGTCAGATGCTCGACCGACTGGGGCACCCAGGCATTGCAATCTGGCATGATTTTTTATATGTACCCATCTGTTTATCAACAGTAGACAGTAGGAACAAAGGAAGGAAAATGTCTATTGTGTACAACATCACGTTCCTACAGCCTGGTGATACCAATATGCACAAAGTTGAATGAATTAAAGAAAGGCCTATGTTGTATCTTACTCATCTATCATCCTAAGTAACTAATTATACAAGGCATATGGCTTGATTTCTATTTGATTAAAAATATGCTTGGAACAATGCAGATTGACTTATTGCTCTGTTGAACTAAGAGAATGCGGTAGCAACTGAGCCGGACCTGTGCAAACTTGTGCATCACTTATTTTTTCTGTGAAATAATTTCTGAAAATATGTTTCAGTTATTTTGGAGACTACATCTGTCTCTCACAGCAGGGATATTAGGTTCATTTGGTGCTGGAGGAGCTGGAATCTGAGAGACAGTGAGCCTACTGCTCATTTTAGGTTAATTATTTTTTCCTATAAAATACCATAGATGACCTAAGATTAGTAGGAGAGTAGCTGGCAGGATTTAGGGAAATCTCACTGAGCTCAATATCCTTACTTTAAAGCAAACTCAGGTATAAAGTACCAGATCCTGTTCTTTCTACGAGGTCGATTGAACTCTGTCCCCATGTCCAGCAACAAAATCAGAGACACTAGAATTCACATTCTTGCTCTGTCATTTGCTAATTGTTTAACTCAGCCAAGTTACTTACTGCTCTGAGTCTTAGTTCCTTATTTGTCAAATGCAGATGGCAATAGGAGTGTGTACCTTGTATGATTCTAGTGGGGATTAGATTATGTAGATACACATATAATGTTTAATGAGGATTATTTCCATTCTCTCTAATCCTTTTTATAAATTGCTTAGTGCAGAGCCATAATAGGAAGGCGTCATGTGTGGTAGCAGCAATCAATAGCATTCCAACCACCAAGGAAAATATCAAAACCCCAGCGGAGCCTCAGAGCTGCACTCTCATGTCGACCTATCCTCTGTTGTTCAGTTTCCTCATTGTAAAATGGAGATCAAAACACTTAATAGTTCAATTCATTATTTAAAAAAATGAGAAAATATATGTAAGTAATCAGCTTATGAATGGTAATCATTGTGGGGGTGCGCTATTTTCCTACTCTTATTTCTGAGCATGGCCTCATGATTCCCCTAGAGAAGTGAGTCGATTTGGTAACTCGAGTTCCAAGAGGGGACACTTCCTCCTTTCCTCCTGAGCTCTGGACCTTCCCTTCCCTTCCGCATCCTTATGGAGCACTGCGCCTTCATCTTGTGGAGCCTCAAACACACAGGCAACAATCGTGTTCTCTTTTGCTGCTCCCCATAAAGCGAAATGGAGAGGCCTCAGTCTTATTTCAATAAAAATGGGGGGCTGAAAACATTTAACGAGTGTTAGTTTTCAAGGTGGTCAACTAGTGATGCTGCATATATATTATAAGGGATAAAAAAAACTACCTTTCAAAAGTGATATACTCCATTAGGTCTAATGAAGAACCAGGGGGAACGGAGGAGGGAGAGAGAGTTGGAGAGAGAGAGGGATGCAAAACTTGAGAGACTATTGAATGCTGAAAATGAACTGAGGGTTGAAGGGGAAGGGGAAGGGGGGAAAAGAGGTGGTGGTGATGGTGGAGGGCACTTGTGGGGAAGAGCACTGGGTGTTGTATGGAAAACAATTTGACAATAAAATATTATGGAGAAAAAAACAAAAAACAAAAAAACAAACAAAAAAAAGTGATATACTATATTGATATGTCATAAATACTCAATAAATCAGACTGAATTGAGTTACAATTAATTTTAAGTAATATTTTAATTAAAGAGCGCATTTTTGAAATTAATCACTTTCATAGACTGACATGCTGTTTGACTATTAATTTTTAGGCCAAGCATTATGTGCCACTTTTAAGAAGTAATGCCGATGCACGCTATAAAAAGATATAACTCAAGAGCCACAATTTCTGCACTTAAAAGTTTTAAAATATTTTAACTGTATATTATGATCTTTATGACAGGAGGAAAGACACACCATTGGTGTCAAATCGATGAGTCAGACAATGGACACAGTGGAATATATAAGACACTATTCAAAATGCTCACTGTTGCTGCTGAAAATGATCTATGATTGTAATTAATTGCTTTTGAAATTTTGATCAAAATTGATCTGTCCAGTTTTCTGGCTCTGGCTGTTGGATGTCAAATCTCAGCCTGGAATTACATAAATCAATTTAGCTTGGACTTCTGTAAAAATTGGGAGTAGAAAGATAGAAGTAATTTCTGAGTTGTCAGTGACTGATGGATGTTCTGATTTCACAGTTTTAGTAAAGAAAAGGTCTTACCGTAGCTGTCATAGGCATCCTCACTTACTCCGTGACCGTAGTCATAGTATTCAGGCACACTGCAACAGATTTAGACAGCAATCAATGCTACTGTAATCAGGGGGAATCAACCCAGAAACTCATATGGAATTTGAAAGCAAAATGTGTGCTAAGGTAATATCTCAAGAACCTGTAGCATAAAACACAATAAAATACTCCATAAGAAACATACAGGTTACTGACAAGGAGTGCTACGATTTTCTCATGCCACCTCAGAACCTCTTTATCTCTAACCTCCAATTTTATAAATCAAATTTCCCTTAAAACACAAGTATCATGCTTCAAAATTTGTCAAGAGGAAAGTTATAAAGGTCTGTTTCCAAGAAAAAGTGCTATATAAGATGACAGTCTGGTCAACTGTGTGTGGCTTTTAATGCTGTTACCTTAAGAAATGTGCATCAATTTCATCTTTACTTCCAAACACTGAAATTATATTTATACTCCCCTCTGGCCTTTCCACAGCATGTCTGTGAACTTCTTACTTAATATTTTGCGAGATGCTTCCGTGTTTCAATAACTGATAAGAAGGTGTTCTTTCTTCATTTCTTACTCAAGTTACTTACAAGCTTCCCCCACCACAGTTGTCACCTCTGTGCCCTGCGGTGGTACTTCCCCCTCTAAGGGACCGTTTTCATTAGCATCCAGGCATTTCACATATGTCTCATCCTCCAACAGCCCTCCCTCACCCCCACATCTCTTAGTGACTTGCCCCTTTACAGCAAAATTTCTTGAAAAGAAGCAACTGTTCACTCTTTTCACTGCTTCCCTTTTTCCTATGGTTTTGAAGATACTCCAATCAGGATGTGGTCTCCACTGAAACTGCTCTTGTCAATATCCTGACATTTTCAAATCCAGCGGTCAAGACGTGTCCTCATTTTACATTAGCATTTAACACAGTCCACCATTTCTGGATCCTTCAGCCATTTCAGTTGCTTCTGAGATGTTCTCAGAATAAATATTTATATTAATATATTCACATTTATATTTATAATTTATGATATACATTTTCCCCTCAAATAAGCTCCTTCATTTTACATCCTTTGCCTGAATCTTCATTTATAACTTATGTATTATATATGGTAAATTTATCAATAATGTCAAGGTTACTAATTCTTTTTAAGTACAGTAAAACATTGGACTGCGAGTAACTTGTTCTGCAAGTGTTCCACAAGATAAGCACACATTTCTAATAAATTTTAACTTGATAAATGAGCGATATTTTACAATATGAGTATTATGTGATGCCAAATGTTACTTGATCACAAGTGAGCCAGTGGTTCTTTTCTCTGTCTCTCTGTCTCTCTGTCTCTCTCTCTCTGCAGGAATGTTGGTGATTGTCTCCCTCACTTGGATGCTGAGTCTCAGGCCATGGTGTTTGGCTAAAATCAGTGATTTTTCAGAACCTTGGAAGATGCTCAGAACTGACACTAGTGTATTCTTTGTCACTTCAAAGCACCTATGGACAGTCCTTTGCTTTTCCACACAAGAGTAAGCTAAGGAATGGTTTGTTTCATTCTAGGTCAGGCTGCCTGCAGATATAGACCCTTTCCTCTGCTGCCTTATTGCCAGTTACATTAAATACAGTAGATGACAAGAGTTTATTCATACTGTACTGTAGTCAACATCCATGTGACTAGATGCAGTGGCCCCCATGCAGAAAAAGATCCACTGAACCAATAGATGGCAGTGGTGCCATTAGTGATGATGAAAGTCGTCCTACAATAAGGACAACTTTCCGGTCTTCCTCACACCAGTCATGACAGTTTTCCAAGGTAAGTGATAGCTAATTTATTTTTCTTTATATTTTGTATTTTCTTTATTATCTTATATTATAGTATAATTATTTTTTATATATTTTGGGGTTGTGGAACGAATCATCTGAATTTCCATTATTTCTTATGGGGAAATTCACTTTGAATACAAGCATTTTAGATTATAAGCATGTTACTGAAACTAATTATGCTCTCAAACCAAGGTTTTACTGTACTTTGGAATATTCAGATTTTCACTTATCTTTACTTGGGAGGCAACATCTCCTACATAAAATAATCCTCTTCCCCAAGTATTAAATAAAAAGCAGAGATTTTAACCTTTGGAGTTCCAGTCCCCTCTAAGAATTTCATTAAATCTATGGGCCACTGGTCCAGCTATGAAGTGTGGCAAGAAAATGGCTTAAGATCAAATGCCAAATTATGTAAGAGCTGAGGGTGGGCCACAGATTCCAAAGTGTTAGATTGAAAGGAAAGATACAAAGGCCTAAAATTTTGTGGTTGTCATTATCCCTCAAGGCAATCTCGTAGGTCTCCTTATATTAAATACTTTACATTTCATTGATAGTAAGGAAAGGGAAGCAAAAAAGAAAATAGAAGTGTATGTATTAGAAATGAAAATGAAAGACAGAGAAGTTTGGCCCTTTCTCTATTTCTGGGAGGCGACCGAGACTTCACTAACTCAGTTTTAGTATAAAGTAGCTGGGAAAAAGAAGATTCCTGAGTGCAGCCTTCATTGTCCAGAATATCTATGCACAAATTATCTAGGAAAAATGTATGGTAGTATGTGTTTCTTCCCACACTTGGACTATAGCAGTCTCAGGCCATTGACTAGTGGCTGGATGTTTCTTTCACACACTTAGCTTAACAGAAGCGATACAGCCTCATTGAGAACCCTCATGCATGTGTCACAAATTCCTGAGAGTTGTTACATTGATTCCCTGGATGATCAAGAGATGGCAGTCATGAGAATATGATTCAACAAGCAGCATTCCCATTTATATGGATGAAGAGAAAATGAGGGCATTGACAGCAGCTTCTCTCCCCCTTTGTCACAATCAATAATGTTTCCTTGAAGAAAACCTGACTATGTTTCCCAAAGTGCTGTATGAAGACCACCAGCTCCAAACACTGTCTAGTGGCATTGCTATGTCTCTCATTGGATTTCAATTTAAATTTTAAATGTTTATTTATTTATTTATTATTTTGAGAGAGAGAGCGAGTGAGAGAGTGAGAGCAAGAGAGTGAGAGAGAGAGTGGTGGAGGGACAGAGAGAGAGGGAGGGGGAGACAGAGAACCCCAAGGAGGCTCCGCGCTTTTCACAGAGCCTGATGTGGGGCTCGATCTCACCACTGTCAAATCGTGACCTGAGCTGAAATCAAGAGTCAGATGATTAGCCAACTGAGCCACCCAATTGCCCCTCAGTTTTAATTGTAATTGATGAAGGTAAGGGACAGGAAAAAGACAGTAGTGAGGGAGACCATGACAAAGAAACTACAGATATTGCCTGTTGTAAATGATACATACCATCATTTAGCTAGTCAAAAAGGTGAAAGTAGAACATATTTGTAAAAATAATGGATAATGCAAAATAACAGATAATAAGCATAGTGGACTCTGTCAGAGTCCATTCCTTTGCTTATCTGAACATTACTTCTCATTTCTTCCTTAGGAAAACATTTTGCAGGGACAAATGGCTGCACCACGAATAAACACATTCCTCAGCTATCCTTACAACTAGATGTGTCCTTGTGACTAAGTCAGGAAACACGGGGTGTGCACACATGTGAGTGTGGCAACCCTGGGGTTATTTCCAATTTACTGACCAGCTCCTCATCTTGGACTTGTGCAGTCATCTCCTGCGTTGGTAGAAGGCACTCAAAGTAATGATCTGGCAGCTACCATGCAAATAAAGACAGTGCCTTAGGAAGGCGTGGATGGCAACATGGGAGGAACTTCTGTCTCTAAATGATCATGTTGGAGCAAACTTACTGTAAACCACTGCCTACTTCAGGGATTGATATAGGGAAAAATGGTTTTTTATCTTGTTTGAGCCACTGAACTTTGGATCTCTCTGTCACAACAATTAGACAATAAATAAGTATGTGGAAGTGTCGAACTGCCATTAAAATCCCAAAATACTGGGCATTAGCTTAGTGAGAGGGTGGAGAGTGTAAGGAAAACAATATAGTAGGGTAGAAAGCTAATAGGCCTTGTTATGCCATTGCCCATGAACTTGGGCAGCAGGCTACAGGTCTGCATATATTTTGATTCTACAGGAAAAAGCTTAACAAAGCCCAAAGGCTTAATCCTGCTGCTTTTAGAAAGGTTTACAAAAGTCATGAGATTAAATAAGAATGGGTCATTTTTCCAGAAGAAACAGAAGTGAATAGAACTTTGCTAAAAGAAGTTATTTCTGCCTGATTTATGTGTTAGTGCTATAACTTAAAATGAAAGAGTGTTCAGAAATTTGTGGTTTGGCAGGATTAGAGAAGTCAGCTGTTTCTGTATGCCAATAGGACGAGATAATGAGTGTTGCTCAAAAATGCCCTCACTTCTTCCCATTAGACTTAACCACCATGTATGATCCTTAGAACATTCCCCCAGGTTACTGAACATGTACAAGCATGCTGGCTGTAAAAATTGTGAAGCTCCCAATGACGGCGCACTCTATTTGACTCAATACAGATGTGGCTATGGATTGAGACCATTTATCCATTAGGATAAAGAAGAACCTTCTAGTAAATCTGGTATAACCTCCAGAAAAAACAAAAATGAACAAACAAGAATGTCCCATAAGGTTGCCAGATGCACTAACCAAAAAACTTTTTTCAGTGTGGTTGCTTAGGTGTCTTTTAATGTTGCTTGGCAAGATTTTATAATTGTTATTGCCTATGGAGCCTTCAGTGTTTCCCAATGAAAGTTTCTATTGTGGTGATTCTGTTCCTTTTCCACCACTTTATATTGGGTGTTGTGTATGGGGAAGAAAGTTGAGAGCAGCAAAGATAATCTGCTTCTCATTTTATAGGTTGTCAGGCTTCAAAGAACCATAACAAGACCTAATGTAGTTCTGTATGTTTCCCAGAGATTCTGGATTTTGTGTTGGCTGCTGTCATTGGAATTGAACATGGATTTTCTCTCTTGGGTAGTAGGTAGGTATCTTTGTTTTTAATGAGAAGAAGGATATTCATTTGTATGCGCATAGCTAGAGGGTTGGACATAGAAGACTTCTAATTGTTCCCCTCCAAATCCATTTGTCTCTTGCATAAGAAAGACTGACCATCTCAGGATTATATTTCCTAGCACAGGTACAGAGTGATGTGTAAAAATGTTTTAATGATCTGCATAAAACTAAATTCCTTTGTCCTCTACTTCCTTCCAACTTTCATGTAACTGACTGGAAATGTGAATGACTTGGAACAATTTTGGAAAGCTGTGTTAATGATGGTGGAGTGAACCAAATCTTTTTGTCTCCCAAAATTTGTATGTTGAAATCCTAACCCCCTACGTGACAGTGTTAGGATGTGGAACTTTGGGGAAGTAATTAGATCCTGAGGGTGGAGCCTTTATGAATGAGATTAGTGCCCTTGAAAAGGGGACCCCAGAGAGCTCTCATGTCCTTTCTTCACCACGTGAGGACACAACAAGAAGACAGAAGTCTACAACTCAGAATAGGGTTCTCACCCAAACCCAACCATGCTGACACCTTGATATGGGACTTCAAGTCTCCAGGACTTTAGGAAATAAAGTTCCTTTTATAAGCCACCTCATGTATGGTATTGTGTTATAGCAGCCCAAACTAGGACAGATGGCATTCCAGTAGTTAGGAATCCCTCAGTGGTGCCACGAAGCAGACCCCACCTTCTTGTCCATGTCTATTATATATGAGGGAGATAAACTTTTCTCTTGTTTAGGCCACTGAATTGTGGATCTTCTTACTAAGGAAGCTATACCCAATATCTTAAATAATACAATAGCAATTGAAGCATTCCCTTGAAGATTAAACAGACATCCAGTAAACATTTGTTGAATAATTAAATGATTGAATTTGAGAATTCAAAGAAGACATGATTGTGTTTGAACATGAATAATCTTAGAGTATTTTGCTATAAATATCTTTATAAAACTTTGTTTATGCATCAGAAGAAATGTCTAGTTATATTGACAGTAATGGGAGCAGTGAAAAAATTTATTTTCTGATATGAATGAAATTCAGATTGAAAACTTAAAAATAATGTAACTGACCAATGTATCTGTGATTTTTATATTGTTATGTTATTTTTGAACTTTAAAATCATATGATTTGGCTAGAGAAAGTAAACTATGCTTTTCATTTCATTATTTCAGAAAGCTAACATTTATTACATTTATTTCATTTGTCTGTTCTTAATAATGTTGATATGTGAGTAAAAGTGAACAAGTGATTTCACTATAAACAGAACCTGGTTATTTAATTTTCAGTTCACTGTGATTCCACCATATATTTTAGAAAATATAGTTCTCAAAGTATCTAAACACATTGTGACAATTGTGGAAGTGTTCATTAAGATGACAGTTATTGGTGGTTTGGAACTTAATTACTCTGGTGGTTATAGCAGATAGAATTTTCCTAGGAATTGGGACATATATCAAATCAAGATATAACATGTTAGCTGCAATGACTCACTAAACAATATGTAATTATTAGTGAAATTGTGCACAACATTTTGGCCTTTTTATACCAAGACTATAGACAGTAATAAATATTTGGGATAAAAAAAACAATATAAAGAAGTAAAGTAAAGGAGGCAGGAAAGGTATCAGATTAATTTATTAACGATCAATTATAAAACTAGAAAGAAGATCAGATATGGAAAATTCTAGTTATTTTTTGGTGGACAGAGGAACATTTTACCCTAAATAGACTATGTTAGCAGTTTACTAAGACGGCTAATTAAGTGGCAGTGAACACAACAGACAAAATTGGTATGGAATGTGGTTTCTAGGAAACCAATATCGTCACCACAATCAAGCTATTTTTCCAAGCAAGTTCTTAGCGCACCCACCTGTGACATAATAACACATCTCTACAGCACTTCACAATCTAGCAGTCGGTGTCGATGTTCATGTGGTGGGAGAAACCACACTGATGGTGGATCAGGCTAGTTCAGGAGCCACCAAGACTAACCAAGCTCATAAAGGAAACACATTGGACGTTCAGTTGTTACCAATAGAGATATTGGCAGTAACATAAAAGAGAACTCCACTCTAGAAGATGTGTGCCCATCATCAAACCAGTCGGACTGGTGTAAGTGGGAAAAAAAATAGAGGAGGCAGTTTAATAAAAGTCCACACTTTGCTTAGTTTTCCAACTGTTTACTTTGGTAGGATATAAAAATTACCAGAGATCATTACAAACACACCATTGCTCTTTGTGGTCCTCCAAAGGTTAAAGCTCCCACATTTATAAGTTCCAGTTGCATTTAGTTTATGCTATGTTGTCCTTCACTTCAACCTTTTTTGATTCTTGAGTAAGCTAAAGATCTGTGTCTATGAAGTAGGACAGGTAGTTGAGGATGAGTTTTAACTAAAGATTCATGAATTATTTTCCAAATTGAAGAAAAATAAAAAAAATATATAAACTAATATTTTAGGGGTGGTTGTTGGTTAAGCGTCTGACAGCTGACAGCTCAGAGCCTGGAGCCTGCTTCAGATTCTGTCTTCTGCTCTCTCGTCCCTCCCCCACTGACACTGTCTCTGTCTCTCTCAAATATAAATAAACATTAAAAATTGTTTCAATATATAAAATAATATTTTAGAAGAAGGGATAGAGGGACTTGATTAATGTATTAATATGAAAGATTCATAACTACCCGACTATTTTTGGGACTTAAGTACGCTTAGAATTTGAACTCTTAATATAAATTGCTCTCCTAAGCATATATGCTGAAACCTTGTTATGTTGTGCATTTATGCTGTATTTCCAGAAATATTTGTCAAGTAAAGGCAAATTTTCAGCCCAGCTCCTACCCACAAATTGTGAATTGGTAGTTCTTTATTTTTAGGTCTACCGATATGATGATTAAATCCTTCTGTTAGGTTTCACAAAGCTCCACGAAACTGCTACTCACAAAGCTGTAAACCTAGTGTGTAGATTATGATTGCAACACACTAGTACATTCTGAAAAACAACCAAATATGCTCAAATTTTGATAACTAATTTATACAAATGAGTGGTGGCCTCTGAATGCACTGCCATGATTAATACAAGTACATACAAGTGAAGACTCATAATATTTACTGGGCTGCTACCAGTTCATCTCCAGGGGTGAGAAATGAAATATTCTGTATTATTAAAACAGATAGAAGAGCACCTGGGTGGCCCAGATGGTTAAGCATCCGACTTCGGCTTGGGTCATGATCTCACAGTTTGTGGGTTCCAGCCCTGCATTGGGCTCTGTGCTGACAGCTCATTGCCTAGAGCCTGCTTTGGATTCTGTGTCTCCTTCTCTCTCTGCCCCTCCCCCACTCATGTTCTATTTCTATCTCAATAATAAATAAACATTTAAAAATTAAAAAAATAAAACATACATATAAAACACAACTGTGATACATCTAGTCATAAGGGAAAAGCATAAGAAAAAAAGTACTATATGACTGCTAATTATGAGTGAATCCTCTATGTATAGTTTAATAATATTGTTAATCTCATGTTTTTATATTAAGATCACAAATACAAATACCAATATTACTGGAGTTAATAAGAGGTTTAAATATGAAAAATGTACAGCTTAAATTACTTAATTGCCCTTATGTACTCCTGTTTTATACATTTCATTTTCCATTCAAAAATTTTTCCATTTAGAAATTGGCTTTTGTTCTGAGGGCAACTGGAGACTAAAAACATTCAAGTTAACCATTCTGATACTAGAAATGAGTGCTCACATATATGATCATGTGCTTTTCTGAGAACTCATTATCATTGAAATTATTAGTGAATAAAAACTTGGTATAAAAATAAGCCATAACCCTGAAACTCAACTGCATAACTTATACATTCCTAATGTAGAAATAAATCCAAAAAATTTGAAGAAATGAAACTCTCTTAAACCTTGAAATATGTTGATCATTTTTGTGTGTGTGTGTACTAAAAACTATTACATGAAATATTCCTTTTTAAATGTGTACATGATTCAACTAAAATGCAAATACACTTTTCCGTACTCAAGTATCAACATGGAAATATTAGCTTTCACAGAATTCTAACAAGGAAGAAGATCAATGCTTTAGATACCTATCTTTGGAATTCCACCAAAATTACATAAATAGCTTTAAAATATTTTTGAAATTCATTCAATGATTTCATTCATTCATTCATTCATTCCAACCAACCAACAGTGTTACACAGAAAGTATTGTATTATAGAGTGGCCATATTTGTTTATAAATAGAATATAAGTTTGTGTCTTCCAAGATTAACCAGTAAATCAAATACATTGAGCATGAATGGATGGAGGGGGAGAGAGAAATAGAGAGAGACAGAGAGAGAGAGAGAATGAATGAGAGATAACATAATAACTCTCGGCAGTTATCTTGGACAATTTATTTTGAGAAAGTCAAAGATATAAATCTCTCAATCAAAGGTAACTCATCATGAGACATAAAAAGTCCATAATCCATTCCCAGATCCATTTGGAGGAAAATCAGTATTTGAACTGAACATTGAAAGCTGCTATTTTCCATTTTCCATTTTCATTGGCTATGCCTTGGACAAATCATTTAATCTCTCTGAACTCCAGTTTCTTCACCTTTAATATGGCAATAATAATATTTACCTCAAGTATTAATGAGATAGCCTGAGACAGCCCTATGATAAGTGCCTGGTACATAGCAGACACAGTAAATATTAATAATGGGTAATTGTCCAATCAATAAAGGCATAGACATAAAGTTCCCCTTTTTCATATTCATAAAGGTTGTGAAGCTGATAGAGATTTCATCTTCTTAAAATACTCTGAAACATGAAATAACCATACATGCCTTCTTAAGTTTCAGTTGATGGTATTTAATGTTCACAGGATGAAATATAGGCTGATTATTCATGAAGGAAGTGTCATATTTGTTCTGCTCATAGATTAATGATCAAGATAGATGGTCTATATAAGGCATCTAGCGTAGAATTATGATCAGCTTTGCAATGATCTACATTTTAAGAAATGGGTATTTTGAGAGTACAACCTCATGCTCTAAATGAGAGAGAAATACTTGTAGATATAATTTTGCTTTCTGGATTCAATATGGCACATACATTTCTGAAAATAGCCTATTTTTATAGACTCTCCTTAATCATTTTTTCAATTCAGCTTGTATTTTTTGCTTACTTTGACCCTTTATTATATAACTGAAGGGTGAGCAATTTTATAACAAAAACATTAATCTTCTATTTTATTGCATGGAGTTATCATTAGAACATAGCAATTATTTTCTATAAATAAGACCTTCAATTGACTGATTAATTAGGTTCAGTGATACATGACATTATTAAATGAGCTGTTACATGCTTTTGGTACAAATACACAGAAGTTATTGAACCCGAGTTTGAAATGGACATAATTCCAACTGTACACACATTATTTTTTTGGCTGAATCATAATTCATGAATATCAGTAAGATTTCAGTGCTGTAAATATCAGTATAATTTCTAATTATTTCAGTACTCTAATGTAGTTGACTTTGAGACTGAATTTATTGGGGCAAACTGCACTATGGCTATGTGTTAATGGTGATTTATATTCTTCCCCATTCAAATTGGAAATGGAATCTCCCCTCCATTGCATAATGTTCCAGAACCACTTTTTACTCATTAAAGGATTATTTTCATGTGCCAGACTTTGGAAATTTAAATAGATAAAACAAAGTCTGGGGAAAGAATACACCAATTAATAACAATGCTTCTGTTTTGACAAGTCTTTATGTGAGGAAACAAAGCCACATTCCTCCAGAAACTCTCCATACATAACTAAAGTCAGGTGAGGGCGTGTCCGTGCACCATCATAGTGGCACACTATGAACTGAATTGTAATTGTGTATTTTCATGTTTCCCTGATCTCTAATCTCCAGACTGTGAGTGAATTCTTTAGTATGGCACACCCATCTCTTTGTATCTACATTTTCATGACGACCTAGCCTTTTCCTTATCACTCCCCTGTTACCAAACCTACACTCCGACATAGTAGAATGTTTCCCAAAATCATGAATCATTTCATGACTCCATTCCCCTGATCATGGTATCCTTCAACCTTGACGGAACTTCCTCTACTTCTTCACTAAAGAAGGTGTCCACCATCTTCTCGGGGTCTAGCTCAATGGTTGGCTTATTAAAGCACTACCTGACCTCCCAGGCAAGGTGCTACCCGTCTCCACTTGCCTTACTGACATCTTCATGTAGAGCAGCTCTCATTGTCTGAGGATTTTCTTTAAAATATGTCTCTTCCTTTACCACAAGGACTCTCAATACTTAGTGTGCATTAGCATCAAGAAATTGTGCCAAAAATGCAGATTCCTGAGCCTCCATTCTTCAGATTCTAAACTGACCACAGCAGGGGCCCCAAGACACCAAGACCTGCAATTTCATTGCCGTTGCTTCTCATGCAAAAGCTCAGGATCATATTTTGTGGGGAAAAAAAGAAAAGAAAAAAAAGAAAGAAAAACAAACAAACAAAAGATCAAAAAAACAAAAAACAAACTGCACTGTGTATAAATCAACAACCGAATTACCCCTTTTTTGCTTTGAATATATAGGTACAAAATAGTGACATTCAATGAATGCTTATTGAGTAAATGAATGGTTTTTAAGTACTACATAATTTCTTTGTGAATAATTTGCACGCTGCCTGACAGTACAGCCATGTAAATTTGTGGCTATGTTTACAACTGTTCTTACAGGATTTTAATTGGTGATCAATGTCAATTTAAAGGTTGCTACTGAACTATATCCTTGGTACCTTGTTTTTATTTAAAAAAATGGATGTATCTGATAAAGAAACATAAGATGTGCTAAGAAGTATAGCTAAGATTCTGACTTTCAGAATTAGTATTCAAAAAAGTCATTCAAAATCAACAATAGAAGGCCTCAACAACAAGGTGCGATGTCAGAGATAAGTGTACACTCTGGTGTTTAGGTTAAAAAAAATCAATTGCAGGAGCACCTGGGTGGCTCAGTCAGTTAAGCATCCGGCTTCGGCTCAGGTCATGATCTCATGGTTCGTGGGTTTGAGCCCCGAGTTGGGCTCCGTGCTGACAGCTCAGAGCCTGGAACCTGCTTGGGATTCTGTTTCTCCCTCTCTCTGTGACTCTCCCCTGCTCATGCTGTCTCTCTTTGTCTCTCAAAAATAAATTAAAAACATAAATTTTTTTAAAAAAATCAATTGCAAAGATGCAGGATGGTGTGAGAACTGGCTTGACCGAAGTTCATTTAGGAAGAACCCAGGTTTTCAGCAGGAAATAAATTAAATAAATCCCAAGAATGTGACATAGCTACTTAAAAAGAATATATGGTCAGATGATGTTGAAGTGCTTTAAAATAAGAAGCATTATTATACAGGATGTAACCGTGTCATTTCTTTGCACCAGGCAACTCTTCTCCGATGTAACGTACTTCGAGATCACTGTGCCACACCTTAGGATGGACACTTGGACAACTGGAGGCGTTTTATAAGAGAACAGCTAGGGTAGTTAGTGAAATGGGAATAATGATATACCAAGAACAGTTGAGGAAAACCATGTCTATGTGAGTACTGACCTTGATACTACACGTTACTGGTACAATAATGTAGCTTAATCACAAACTATCATATACTAAGAAGCAGTTGTTGAGGTTGTTTGGGTTGTGTTTTTGTCTGGCTAGAGGTTTCCCAGAGGCTGAGATCACTGGGGCCTTTGTTCCAAGCTTGGGTGGAACCGGGACCGACCTCCTTGACGTGTGGACGCCCTGCGTATCCATTCTGGAGCCCAGACTAACAGCACGACAGCTATCTAGAGAAGTTCTTCTCCTGGCAACAGCAAGAGCAAGTGGGAAACGCATAGTCCTCTTGATACATATGCTCAGTATGGCATTATTCTATTAGTCAAAGCAAGATACAGGATAGTGAAGAATCAGTGTCTCTTTTATGAGAGACACTGAAAAATCACAGAGCAAAGGGCGTGAACATAGGGAGGGGTGCAAGGATGCATTCTATCACATGCTGCATATTGACATAGGGACATTACCTTCATAAAGAAAGACTGGTATGTGGAACAGAACAATTTATTATGGGTAGCTTCACAAGCTGATTACTGATCGATGTATATAAATGGAGATTACAGGGAAGAAGATATTATTTCAGTTTATGAGTTTTCTAATAAGCTGAGGTGTGAACAATATGGCATTAGTACAAAGTACCCAGTCTTTGGAATTGGACAGAAATCAGTTTGAACCTTGTCCAGGCCTGGGCAAGGTGAACATTCTGAACCTAGTTTTCTTGTGATCTGAGGATAAAACTGTCTACCTCATATGATAATGTTATAAAGTGCCCAGGATAGGCCTCTGCATATAGCAGCTGCTCTGTATTATTTTAGAAATTGTCAAGTGTTTCCTGACTAGCCTTCACACTCCTCTCTTGCTTCTTTCACACATCTATAATTCGGTCTTACTGAAAATTATATAATACAAATTCACAAGTACTTATAGTACTTGAATTCTAAATCCCCAAACTCTGAACCTCCAATTTTCTTTCTTCATTTGAGTCTCAAAATCATTAGGCAACAAAATCTAATCTAAAATGATTAGCTATTTATAGCAATTTATGTCCTGCCTACTATAGTCACACATTTATTTCAATATAATAATATGAATATGTACTTTTGGTCCAGACACAATATATAATTTATGCATTATACTGCCTTTATAAAATATAAATCGTTCTGAGTATGAAATACCTAGTCCACAGTATTATAACTATGGAATTTGAACCTGTACTTAAATATACCATATAGGTCACTGTTCTCCTTCTAGCCCCTAGAAAATAGCCCTCAATAAATAACTTTAATCAAGCAGCAAAATAAGGTGCTGAGATTATTATAAAGGGAAATCTAGTTATGAGAAATTACTAATATCTGTATCTTATTTTGGCTCCACTCCACATGCACATCCACATCCACATTCTGTTCCCTTTTCTGATGTTTTTCCAGGATCTAAAGTGCCATGTTGTGTTTTTTTAACTTACTCTACAATTTCAAGATCACAAAGTCCATATTTTTCATTTTGACCCTAGGTGTTTCAAGAAAAATACCTCCCTATCTCATTACCAGTGTTCAAGTGCAATGAATTAAGACCCATTTTTGTTGTTGTTGGTTGGTTTTTGGTTATGTGCAAATTGATTGAGAAACCAAAGAAACCAATGAAAACACAGGAGGACAAATCAGAGAAAGGATGGAATAGCAACTAATAGAGAGAACTTGCTAAGCTCAAATGACCAAATCAGGCTGATGCAAAAAAAAAAAAAAAAAAAAAAGAAGAAGATGATTGTAATTGTCACCAAAGATGAATTTGTTTTTGCCAACTGTTAAATATGATAACAACCTCAAACTCTATCCAAAAAATCATTCTTTTCATACATCTGAGTGCTATATCTAGGCTTTCCTGTTCCTCTCCTATCATTTCAACTAAATGCTCTACCACCCCTAGGTGTCTTCTTAGATCACCTCAAGGACATGTAAATCTTTAGTAATGAATTATAGTCTCATTTCTTTGTCTTTGTACATATCTTTGCCTGGACAAATTTTATTTACCCAGTTAAATCACAGCTTGGCATGAGCTCTTTTTAAGAAAACTTCTAGGGGACATTTGGGGGGCTCGGTTGGTTGACCGTCTAACTGGATTTCAGCTTAGGTTATGATCCTAGGGTCGTAGGACTGAGCGCCACATCTGGCTCCACACTGAGCATGGAGCCTGCTTAAGACTTTCTCTCCCTTTTCCCCTCTCCCCCACTCATGCACACTCCCTCCCTCCCTCATAAAGAAAAAAGTCTCTGACACTTTCTTATAATTGTCTACTTGATGGCTTCCCAGGTTCTCTCATATCCTCTGGCACCTCCTTCTAGCATAAGTACTTATCACATGCTACATGTTTATCTGCATGTCTGTCTTCTTCACTAATTGTCTCCAAAGAGTCTTCTCCTGGATTTTAGGGACATCTTTCACAGACCACATAGTGCCCTCAAATAGCCATTTAAAAAAATTTATGTTACTTTATTTTTGAGAGAGAGAAATACCGAGTCTGAGCAGGGGAGGGGCAGAGAGAGAGGAAGACACAGAATCCAAAGCAGTCTCCAGGCTCTGAGCTGTCAGCACAGAGCCTGACATGGGGTTTGAACCCACGGACATGATATCATAACTGAGCCAGAGTCAGTTGTTCAACCAACTGAGCCAACCAGACACCCCCAAATAGTCATTTTGAAGGACTCTGTATTACTGTGCTCTTGAAAGCATTTTCTGGATACTGACTTCTCTATCTTGCTTATTTTGTGTAGAACAGAATTTGGAAAATAATGACTGTGGCTACTTGCAGTTATATTTGGTTTAATCTCTATAGTGTTTAACTTTCAAAAATTAGTTGCTTACATCAAAAACATCAGGACATTGCACTGAAAAACTGATGTGACAAGTTACATTTTCCAAAAATGGCCACAACATCATTTTTTATCCTTGAACCATGCCCGTTCCCTGGTTACTGGTGAGGTCTCATATCCTTTCTCTTGAATCAGGGAGGACTTGACAGAATGAAGCTAAGTCATGAAAGGCAATGCAGCTTCTGTTTTGTTCTGTGGCATACTCAGTTCTGGTGCTTTAAGCTGCCATGCTGTGAGGAACTAAGCAATGTTGAGTACTACATGAGCATTCCAAGCAGCGGCCCCAAATTAGGTATCAGCTGACATCCAGCATCAGCTGCCAGATAGATGGAGAAGAATCTCCAGATATTTCCATATGCCAGCCATTGAATTATCCTTACCTTTTGAGCCTTCTTGCAGAGAGGCTCCAGACAGAGGGGAAAAGAAACAAGACACCCCTGCTGTGCCTTGTTAGAATTCCTGATATACAAAATCCTCAAGTAGAAGACAACATAGTAAAGATGGCTATTTTATGCCACTTAGCTTTTGGATGGTTTGTTATGCAGCAATAGTAACTGGAAAGCAGAATTTCATGGGGAAAAAACATCTAGCATTCCTGAACCCTTTGCTTTACATTAACTATATGGCCACAATATCCTAAACTTGAACAGAAGATATTTGCCTTCAGTAGAGCATGCATATTCCAGTTTGCCACAGTCTCCCACCACTCCTTTTTGTTGCACCTTGACAATTATATACACTCATGAACATTTGTAACCCCTAAATCTATTGATAACTGTTACATATGTCTTTCCTTTTTAAAAAATGTTTATTTATTTCTGAAATAGAGTGAGAGAGAGAGCACGCGTGCAAGTGGGGAAGGGGCAGGGAGAGAGGGGAACAGAGAACACAAAGTGGGCTTTGTGCTGACAGCTCCGAGACCCATGTGAGGCTTGAACTCATGAATGGTGAGATCAAGACCTGAGCCAAAGCTGGATGCTTAACCAACTGAGACACCCAGGTGCCCCTAAATATGTTTCTTTTTCTTTTGATGGAACTAAATATCTTTAATGAGCATCAAAGTCAGAATTTCACCTTAGGCTCTTTAATTGGTCCTGATAGTAGGCTTTTTGCAACACATCAGGTTCTTCAAGAGTCTAAGATGATCTAACAGTTCCCTTTTCTGAAGCTCTGATTGCATATGGTTTGCCTGATACTTTCCTGTTTCCAGTTGAGGCGTGTCTCCAGTTCTAAAGTAATCTGCTGAGAAGAAATGACTAACATGCTGACCTATCCTCATCTCAGTAAATGACTAAACAGGTTTCAGTTACTAACTGGGACACTTCCTTTTCTTGGGAGACTCATCATTCAAATGACTAGAGAAAACGGGTTTTCTAGCTTTTCTTATTAAAGTCTTATAAAAGGTATTTATTGCATATGTTTAAATACAAATTGACTATTTAGAAAAGTAGTTATCAAAACTAACCTTACAGAAATAAAAAAATCAACAAATGCAATAAATATATAATGGATAATTTGAGAAAGCACATTCTTCCTTAAAACCAACAGCAAGTATCCTAGATTCCTAAAATATGTATTCCAGATGAGGACAAAAAATAGTGTGTTGATTATCAAGAGGTAGACTCACTTCGTTGAAGTAAATCCAAGCAATAGTCAATCTGCTGTTCATGCATGCAGAGGTCTGTAGATGGCATGAAAATACAACTAACTTGTAGAATAACTGGGAAAATATCTCAAATCCAATAACCTTTTGTAAATTCAATCTCATCATTGACTATAGTTTGAAACATAGCAGAATTGAATTACAAAATGAGGGTGAGTCACTTTATAGTGGATAGTACCACTTAAATGAATAGGAAAGGCTGTTATATACTTAATGTGATAGGTTTTATTAAATTACTGGGTAACTACAGTGACTTACACTTAAGTTTTCATTATAAGGGTTTCTGTAAACTCAGTATCATATACAGGGACTGCATCAAACTTATAACCTAAAAACATCGTTTTTCTTGCTTGCAATTATCCTTTGGTCAGAATCTTTTGAAAAGCATGCAAATAATTTACTACATTTTAATTATATTAAATGCATATTCTCTGTGGCTTGTTCAGGTAATAACAGAAATCCGTTGGCTCAATGAATTGATTTCATATTTTCGGACACTATTAGTCTTTACGTCCAAAGGCCTTTGAAGCTAGAAGATGTGATTTTGAATCCAACATTTACAACCTGAATGAACTTGGGAAAATCACATGACATTTTTAACCTTCAGGTTTCTCTGTCTTAAATGTTACTGCAAGGATTAAATGAGACAAAATGACCTAAACAATTAACACATCAGCTAGGCCAAAACTAAGGTTAGTTATTATTAATCATTCGTTCCTTGTAGTCTCTGAACAACAGAGCAGTGGTTCCCATTGTGTGGGCTCTTGACCCTTGAGGAGCCAAGAAATTGTGCAAGGGAGTCCAAAACCCCATTTGTTCACCAAATGTACATTTGTATGGTCACTGTGTATTCTGACTTTGTTTTTTAAGTATGTAGATGCTTTCTCATCAATAAGACACAAATTCATTTAAAAACATTACTGTTTCCATAACAATTCGAGTCATTTACATCTTTAAGAAACTGACATTAATATGTACAATTACTAGTTGTTGAAGGTATGGCACAATTTTTGGATGTTGTACTGTCTCTCTTCTCTTTGCCGACCCACCTCCACTCTTCCCTCCAACTGCTCTGTACTCTGGGGATGACTAACAGCAACTCCTTCTACTAGGTTTCTTGTTTTCTGCCTCCTAACGTGTTCAACCAATGAGAGCAAAGGTAGGAGACTGGAAGGAGGGAGGAGAGTGAGGTCAGGGCCTTACCTCCCTGAACCTTTCTCTTTGTGGGATGACCAGAGCTGCCATTCTGAATCAGAAGTCTCAGTTCCTCTAAGGAAGTCTCTCCAAATAGCCTTCTCTGTCTTCTCTCAAAATTATTTTTGGTGACAAACACCTTGCCCCAAGGATACTACTGCCAGGGAATCGTATTGTCCCTTGTGGTTTCTGTATACTCTGCTACTGAAAATAGTTCTCTTATTAAACTTATCTCAAATTATCCTAATTTAAGAGTGTCATTTTCCCCCCTACTGTGTAGACCTTGACCAATATAGGTATTCACAAAAGGGTCTTCATTCTAGAAAATTTTGGGGACTTAAATATCATAAAGATATATATTTGCTCTCCTAGCACATTCCTTTGTAATTTACAGAAAAGATTATTTTCCTAGTGAATTCCTCACCTGATTCATGAATTAAGGAAAGCAAAGTCTTCCATTTTGATATTTTGCCTATTATTCCAATATGAAGTTAAAGATTTAAAATGGAAAAAAGACAGTCTCTTCAGCAAATGGTGCTGGGAAAACTGGACAGCGACATGTAGAAGAAGGAAACTGGACCACTTTCTTACACCATACACAAAAATAAATTCAAAATGGGTGAAAGATAGGAAATGCAAGACAGGAAACCACCAAAATCTTAGAGGAGAAAACTTCTGTAACCTCTTTGACCTCGGCTGAAGGCAACCAGCTAAAAGGCAACTGACAGAATGAGAGAAGATGTTGGCAAATGACATATGGGATAAAGGGTTAGTATGAATAACTTATCTATGAAGAACTTATCAGAGTCAACACCCCAAAAGCAAATAATCCAGGAACAAATGAGAAGAAGACATGGATAGTCACTTTTCCAAAGAAGACATCCAGATAGCTAGTGGATGCATGGAAAGATATTCAATATCATTCATCATCAGGGAAATAAAAATTAAAACCATAATGAGATACCACCTCACACCTGTCAGAATGGCTAAAATTAACAACTCAGGAAACAACAGATGTTGGCGAGGATGCAGAGAAAAGGGAACCCTTTTGCACTGTTGGTAGGAATGCAAATTGGTGCAGCCACTCTGGAAAACAGTATGGAGGTTCCTCAAAAAATTAAAAATAGAACTACCCTGCAACCCAGCAATTGTACTACTAGGAATTTATCCAAAGAATACAAAAGTGCTGGTTTGAAGGGATACATACACCTCAATGTTTATAGCAGCACTATCAACAATAGCCAAATTATGGAAAAGCCCAATGTCCATCAATTGATGAATGGATAAGGAAGATGTGGTGCATATATGTACAATGGAATATTACTCAATGACCAAAAAAAATGAAATTTTGCCATTTGCAACAATTTGGATGGAACTAGAGTGTGTTATATATACTAAGCAAACTAAGTCAATTGAAGAAAGACAAATATCATATGATTTCACTCATATGTAAAATTTAAGAAACACAACAGATGAACATAGAGGAAAGGAAAGGAAAAAAATAAGATAATAACAGAGAGGGCAAACCATAAGAGACTCTTAAATACAGAGAACAAACAGGGTTGTTTGGAAGGGAGGTGGGTGGGGGGATGGGATAAATGGGTGATGGGCATTAAAGAGGGCACTTGTTGGGATGAGCACTAGGTGTTCTATGTAAGTGATGAGTTACTAAATTCTACTCCTTAAACCAATAGTATACTATATGTTAATGACATTGAATTTAAACTAAAAAAATAGAATAAAGGGAAATATTCCAATTAAGGTTTATGTAACTTTAAAGAAAATACATAGTTCTGTCCCAGGTGCAAAGGGTACACATAATATTCAAGCAAAATAAACTATCCTTGCTATCATTTCAGAAGGACTATAACTACTAAACCAAAACAAATACACAATTTTTAAATTTAGAATTAAATGTAGAAATTAAGGCATAAAAAACAGCTCAAGTAGCTAAAAAAAAGATTTACACTGGAAAATTATAGTTTCTATACATTTCACACCCAAATTAAATTGCCCTTAGAATCAATGATCTAAATTGGTCTTTTGATTTTCATTTGCAATATTACTATTTGAGTCTAAGTACATGCCAGTAACTTTTTTTTTCTATATCTATGGCTTTGGTTTGGTATAGATTCTTGCTGAAAATTTGAGCATTGAGAAAAGTCAATTGGTTTGAAAAACCTAATTTACATAATTTCAGAAGATTGATCTCTGAAAATGTTAATGACTTTGAGGAGTACATAAAAAATGGGGTATGAGAACATGGACAGAATTTAATATTTAGTCCAATTAAAGTTGTTAATCACAGGATGTAACTTGTCTTAAGCCAAAGACTTCAATAATTGAGTTCCCCTGGAAACTGCAATCTAATACTGCAAGTTGACACTTGCATAATAAACTCATTAATCCATTTTTTAAAAGTTGTTATCCTCATAGTCACAGAGCAAGAGAAAAAGATGGTCCAAGACCTGTCATATCATCGTCCTCCTTACCAGTCCTTAATATGTCATTTATGTTGAGCTTCCTCCTAAGGAATCTTTAAAGAAATCCCTTCTCTGATCCATTTGAAAATTTCCAGAACTAATGACACCTTACAAGACAACTGGGGATAATTAAAGTTGTTATAGCTTCTGAACTCCAGGTGAACCTTTCTAGTGTTGTTACCTTGTGAACTTCCCTTAGACTCTCTATTGAAGATGATATAATTACTCCATTTAGGTACCTGCCAGATTCTACTTTACAATTTCTACAAATTCTGTATTCACCTGTGCTGACTAGTCATTTAAAGACCACTTTCTCTAAAGATTTTTAATTTTTATATCAATTCTGTTAAGTCACCCATAATTCACTATTTTATTTTCACATTCTAAATTAGAATTTTTTTCTAATTCTGATCATGACAGTGCCAAAATAATATTCATATTGTTTATAAATGATGGAGATGTTTGATGCTCACATATTTCTGTTTACTCAACTTTAGAAACTTTCTCCATTTTCCTCCGTAAAACCCAATCATAATTTTAAAAGTCCAATAAATGAGCCACCACTTTAAAAAGAAATAATTCTATACTGCTTCTTATAAAAAATAAACTTTCACTTCTAATGTTAATACTTAGTTTCTCTGTAGTTGTTTCACTTATAATATAGTTATTTAAATACATACACAGCTCACAAATGACTCTTCAAATTGTTAGGGGAAAATATTAAAATATAGTTAAAACTTTTAAAAAATGTGTTGTTACTGTATGGTGAGTATATCCTCTGACACATATAATCATTTAATAAGTGCTTATTTAACTAAACTGTTATTATTCCCTTCTGCTGGCATAGTTAGATTAATAGAAATAATCTAAATATAGGAATTTATATATTATGTCATGAATTTTCTCAGTGTTTATCAATTTCTATTGCAAATTGGTACTATATATAGAAATTCTTCCTCAGAGTTTTCTGAAATAATGTTTGTTAATTTCATCCATTCATTAATGCCTTCATTTAGTTTTTGTTCATTTGTTCAAGAAATCTCTACTGAGAACCTTTAGTGTGTCAGATATTCTATCAATACTGAGGATATGCTTTGACCAAAATAATGTTTTTATAATTATTGTAAAATGGAATATTAGTATCATTTAAATTAAGTTCATGACCTGCTTTCTTTATCTCTTCTGGTTAAGCACTAAGATACCTCAGAAATATATGAATATTTTGTCAATAAATGTAATACATAGAATTCTGCATGTTTTATTCTCCTTTGAGGGAAGAGGCTTTTTTTTTGTTGTTGTTTATTTATATATTTTGAGATAGGGAAAGGGAAAAATGGAGATAGAGAATCCCAAGCAGGCTCCCTGCTGAAAGTGTGGAGCCTGACTTGGGGCTTAAACCCACAAGCCATAAGATCACGACCTGAGCCAAAACCAAGACACAGGCACCCCAAGAGGGTCTTATTTTGTATTTTCACAGTGTAGGTACACATTAAATCTGACATTTATGTGTTCAACAGTCATCTAATTCAGTAATACCCTATGAAAGACTCAATCCTAGATACTGTGAGGGACATGAGGGTAGCAGACAAAATTCTAGGAAAGTAATAAGAGTGATAAGTAAAATGTAGGACACAGAGAGAAAGTGGCATAGAGAAATAAATATATGGTGCTACCGATAGACCAAAACCAGGTTATTCCCAAATAAGGATTAAGAAAAAAACTTTTTGGAAGAGTTGCTTTTAAGCGGGGCCTTGGAGGATGGGATGAATTTAGCCATAGGAAATGGAATAGATAGGAAAGGAAGAAAAGGAGATAGCAGAATGCATAGAAAAAAATGTTTTTACATATAATTATATTTCATTAAGACAAGAAATTTAAAAAAATTATTCTGTTACTTTTTATGCAGAAGTATGTTAAATTCTTCTAACATTCACTTTTCAAGTGTTCAAAAATACATAATTCTAATGCCCAAGTTTTCTTCTTCCTTGTGTCTTAGTGTCAGCTATGCCCATTCAAGTCTAACCAGAGAAAGATGAAGAACGTCTCTCACTTTCAGAAAATTATTTCAAAATCTCTATCAGCTGAATGTAGGTCTTTAACACTAAATCAAGAAATTGTTTTATTTTATTCTAGTCTTTTTAGTGTGTGGGAATTGTTTTTTCTACCAAATAGTTTCTGAAACAAGCTACAGAACTTTATTGCCACCATTTTTATGCACTAATATCAATAATGAACTAATAATTTGATTGAAAATATTAGCAGATGCTTTAGCTACATAGCCAGTTTGCATACAATACTCTATTCAGTGTCTGTGACATGATACAAAACTTTCCCTCATCCTAAATAATTTTGTGTCTTTCAATTTACAATTGGGATGATCAAGATATCACACACAGTATAAACTCTTAGCTTATGATGGCCTTTCTATTTTACATGCTACAAATTAACCAATTACTCAGAATTGAAGATAGTCATTTCTATAATGATATCTTATGATATGCTTAGTTTTAAATGTATCAGTTCACACTTATCTTTTTCCTAATTGCCTACAGTATTCTCTCTAAGTAGAATTTCCCTTCACTTCCTTTACTATCTTGTCCATACAAAATGCACGTTATGCAGTACATGTAGATTTCCTCCACTCCATAAAGACCTTAAAGTCGTTTCTTTCTTTGTCACCTTCCCTCCTCCAAATAGTACTTAATGAACCATCCAGATCTCTGTGGATCCCAGTAAAGTTCATCAATAAATGGCCAATGCTATAATGATTTTGCAAATATTAATTTATTGGTTTCAATTAATCATATGTAGTCATATGGACTCCTACTTTCTCATGATAATTGTAACTTTTTTTCAGAAAAATATTTAGGAGATTGGTTCTTCTAAGAATGAATTTGTTAATGCCAATTTTATTCATAATTGCAAAAAAAAAAAGGAAAAGTAAAAAAGAAACAACCTATATATGTCCTTCAACTGGTGAATGCAGTAACTGGGGCACATCCTTACGATGAAATACTACATAGTAATAAGAAGGAAGAGAACTTTGATACATATAACAACATGAATAAAATAAATATCAAATACATCATGCTAATTAATGAAGCCAGACTCAAAGGCTATATATCGTATCACTTCTACTTAAATGACATTCTAGAAAAGTCAAAAGTGTAATTGTAAAAAACTGATTGTGGTTTCCAGGGCCTGGGAGGGGGAAAAGAGCCATAAGCAAATAATTGGGGCTGATTAAATTGCCCTGTAATCTAATTTTGATGGTGGTCACACTGTAGTTTGAATTTGCCAAACTCATACAAACTCTGTACCCTATATGGGCACAATTTAATGTATGTAAATACCTCAAAAATTGACTTTACAGAAGTAAAAATTCATGGATATTTCAAATTTAATCAATCTAAAGAGATATAGTCAATGATGATTTAGAGATCCATCAAGACAGGAAAGGAATTATTCATTCCGTAGATGTTTTACAAATTTTACCTTTCAGAGCACCAATAACATTCCTATATCTTTTGTTTTACAAATAAAAATTACAGGGCTGACTAGTGATGCAGTTGGTTAAGTATCTGACTCTTGATTTCAGCTCAGGTCATGATCTTACAGTTTGTGAGATCAAGCCCCACATCCAGCTCTGCGCTGACAGAAACTGCTTGGGAATCTCTCTCACCCTCTCTCTCTGCCCTTCCCCTTCTCACATGCATGCTCTCTCTCTCTCTCTCTCTCTCTCTCTCTCTCTCAAATAAATAAATAAACAGTTTAAAAAAATTACATTTTAGGAGGAAAAAAGCTCCATTGAAAAAGTGTTCCATTTTCATTGTTGTGTTAATTATGAATTTCCTAAAATAATTTCTAAAACGTAAAGCTTATTTAATGAGTTTATTGGTTATGATAATCACCTAGTCTTAAAATAATACACTACTATTATTATTTTTTTTTTTGAGAGAGAGAGAGGATGTGCGCATGCGAGTGAGTTGGGGAGGGGCAGAGAGAGGGAGTGTGAGAATCCCAAGCAGACTCGGTCTCACAAACCCTGAGATCATGTCCTGAGCTTAAATCAAGAGCCTGACACTTAACTGACTGACCAACCAAGGTGCCCTAACACACTATCATTATTAACAATTGCAAGATTATTCTCTTTTACCTCAGTCTAGTAAGCAATTTAGTAATTCAGAAAGATGATGGAGAAAAATCACTGCTAGAAACTCTCACATAATAGAACTGGTACTCCGATGCAAGAAACAAAGTAGCAGGATTAGAAATAATCCTGACGAGGATGCTTTAGACAGCAAATGCCTTACCTTTGCGTTTGGGTGGCATAGCTGTTATCATAAGTCTCATAGGTCTGGTCATCATATTCACCCCCGTAGCCATCATCATACCCCTGAGGCAGAAAATGGTAGAGAGACCTATTAGCAATCAACTTGATTAACTTTGGTCTGTTTTTGCTTAATGAGATTTTATGGAATGTGACCTTAATTTAGTTTTTATGTTTGCTTAGTTACTCTGTATCAGATTTTACTAGGTGAACAATTTTTTCATAACCTTGAATAATATTTCATGGATCAGGTTAATGTTTAATAATTAAACTCAGAATATCATTGAAGTAGCAATACCTACTGTAGGATTTATTCAGAAATTTTGTCAATACTGCTGAAGACAATATAAAGAATTAAAAATAAATTTTCTTTTGAAAGTATGGGTAGTGTGCAAACATAATGATGGTTTTAACATATTTGTTACAGCTCCACTGGGAGTTTTTATTTCTTCCTCTAATAATATTGATAATTATGATTGAAACTATAAAAACATGATCCTTAAATTGGGGTCAACTTGCAGTGAGAAAATTATAGTCATCATTGAAAAACAAACAAAAAGAATAAAGGGAGAAAAAGAAAAAGGTAGGATAGAAAAGGAAGGAAAGAAGGGAAGATGAGAGGGAAGGGAAGGGAGAGGGTAGGAGGAAGGAAGGAAGCGAAGAGAAAAAAAAGAAACAAAATAAAGCCCCTTTATTTTGCTGTGCATAGTTTTTAAGTGTCATAAACAAGATGATGTTAGTGGTGAGTCTGATTACCTAACTAAAACTCGACCAAAGCTGAGCATATTTGTCACTGAAGAATATAAAAGGAAGCCAGCAGTAATCTGATCACTGCGTGAGAGATTTACTTCTGTTTCCCTTTGTGGCCATTGACTATTCAACACTCTAGCCAACTGACTTTTCTCTACTTCTGAAAAAAACTTTAATTTTTCTGCTTCTCGGCCTTTGCTGGTGTGTCTCTGTCCTTGGAATCCATTTCCAACCCACCCCACAAATTCATAACTTCGTTTCAATCTGGAGGATTAGAAATCTCTCTATTGTGGTCAGAAATTTAAACAAAAAATGTGTGGATATGAAAGTTTCCACATCAATCTTGACTAAGGCCACGGAGCCCATTTAATCTGAAAACTATATATTTTTCATGAATTTAAGAAAGTTTAAAAAATATATGACCTCTCCATCTGGTTTACCATTTATATAATACTATTGTTTTTAAATGGAGTTTTCTGAGTCTGACTTCAGTTTCTTTTGTTTTTCAACTTATGGTTTCCATCTCATCATAGTTTTTGTCTGCAGTGTGGGATAGTTTCTCCATTTGATGTTGGAATATACTCATTTGATTCCTATTGAATTAAAAAATTATTCGAAAGTTAGTTTTAACATATAAGATTATTTTAAAATAATTTAAAGGTTTATACCAAAAAAAAACCCCAACACTTTCTTATCCCTTTCTAACTCCTGGTTCTCTTTAAGCTTTTTTGTCTATTATTTGAGTATTAGTTTTTGTGTAATTAATATCATTAAATTAACATTCCTTGATTTATGAATTTTGATTATTTCATATTGACTAGCCCGTAAGGTTGTTAAGGATTTAGTTCTCTTATGGCCTCTGCCCCATATTTTCCCCTACACCTTAACATAGTTTCATCATAACTTTTGTTTGCCAATATCTACGTTATCATTAAATAACTATGTTATTCACTAGGTTTCCAAATAGATAAACACAATTATTTTTAATTCTCATATACATTTTGTTTTTTCCTAATGTTAATAGTTGTTCATTCATTTTATTATTTTCTTGATTTTCTACATAATTTGAATTATTTGTTTTTAATAGTTCTAATAGTTATATCAAACTAGCAATCACATTTTCAAATATTCAAAAATACCAGATAGTCTATCCTTTTGTTTCGTGTTACCTGGAGAGTCCCTCTCACAGGGCCATGGCATTGCTCTGGTCTGGTCTGATAACATAGTGCTTTTCCCAAGACCGCCCCTGCCCCCACCACTGTTTTGTGTATGAAATCTTTTACCAAATTCCATTTTCATTAGTTCTCTCTTCGTGCTCAAATATCTCTTTCAGTCACTTTTACTAAGAGGGTTATTGGAGAGTGATACTCATTCTTCCTCTCTCTCTCTCTTCTATAGTTTTATACTCAGCCTTTTTATTATTTCTGAAAATTCTTAATTATACATAAAAGTTAAAATAATAGTAAAATTAACGCTCCTCTACTTTTTATCTAGGTATGCTGATTGCCCCCTTTGTATTATCTCACTTTACATATACATTTTTTTCTAAAGCATTTGCAAATCCATTCTAGATATCTGATACTTCATTCCTAAATACTTCATCTAGCGTTTCCTGAGTATAAGGCTATTCTCCTCCATAAATACAATGGTATTACTCCCACCAAAAAAACCCCAACCTTACAGTTATCTCCAAATATCATTTACTGTGTAGTCTATAGTCAAAATTATGCTATTGTCAAAGCATATCTTTTATATTTACTTTTTAAAAATCAGAATCCAATCAAGATTTGTGAATTGCATTTGGTTATTACATCTGCTTAGTATTTTTAGAACTAGTGTACTTCTCCAGGTTCTTTTGTTAAGTTTTTATTTAAATTCCAGTTAGTTAACATACAGAGTAATGTTAGATTCAGGTTTACAATATAGTGGATCAGTGCTTCTATACAACGCCCAGTGTAATTACAGCAAGTGCCCCTCGCTCGGGTGACTGTCAGTTTGTTCTCTAGAATTAGCAGTCTGTTTCTTGGTTTGTCTCCTTCTCCTTTTTTCCTCCTGGTATGCCTCCCTCTCTCCTCCCCACCCCCTTTGCTAGTTTGTTTTGTTTCTTAAATTCAACATATAAATGAAATTATATGGTATTTATCTTTCTCTGACTTATTTCACTTAGCATAATACTCTGTAGCTCCATCCATGTCATTGTAAATGCCAAGATTTCATTATTTTTTATGGATGAGTAATATTCCACTATATATATAATCCCATTATATATATAAATATATTCCATTATATATAATATTCCACTGTATGTATAATGGATAAATTATATATATATCCATTATTTATCCATTCATCAGTTGATGGAACTTAGGCTGTTTCCATAATTTGGCTAATTTGGTTATTATACATAATGGTGCTATAAATATTGGGCTGAATGTATCCCTTGTAATTGTATTTTTGTATCCTCTGGGTAAATACCTAGTCGTATGATTGCAGGATCATAAGGTAGTTTTATTCTTAACTTTTTGAGGAACCTCCATACTGTTTTTCAGAGTGGCTGTACCAGTCTGCATTCCCACCAACAGTGTAAGAGGGTTCTCCTTTCTCTGCATCCTCGCCAACACCTGTTGTTTCCTGTATTGTTAATTTTAGCCATTCTGACAGGTGTGAGGTGGTATCGCATTGTGGTTTTGATTTGTACTTCCCTGATGATGAGTGATGCTGAGCATCTTTTCATGTGTCTGTTAGCCACCTGGAGGTCTTCCTTGGAAAAATGTCTATTCATGTCTTCTTCCTATTTCTTCACTGGATTATTTATTTTATGGGTGTTAAATTTGAAAAGTTCTTTATATAGAGTTTAGATAGTAACTTTATCTGATATGTCATTCGCCAGTATCTTCTCCCATTCTGTAGGTTGCCTTTTAGTTTTGTTTATTCTTTCCTTCACTGTGCTTTTTATCTTGATGTAGTCCCAAAAGGTTATTTTTGCTTTTGTTTCCTATGTTTTAGGAGACATAGCTAAGAAAGGACTTGCTCTAACCAGTGTCAAAGAGGTTACTGCCTGTGCTCTCCTCTAGGATTTTAACTAGGTTTCCTAAGGTCTCATATTTTTTTTAAAATATTTTATTGTCAAATTGTTTTCCATACAACACCAAGTGCTCTTCCCCTTAAGTGCCCTCCACCATCACCACCACCTCTTTTCCCCCCTCCCCCTTCCCCCTTAACCCTCAGTTCATTCTCAGCATTCAACAGTCTTTCAAGTTTTGCATCCCTCTCTCTCCCCAACTCTCTCTCCCTCCTCCACTCCCCCTGGTTCTCCATTAGGTCTCTCTTGTTTTCCTGCTAGACCTATGAGTGCAAACATATGGTTTCTGTCCTTCTCTGCCTGGCTTACTTCACTCAGCATGACACCCTCAAGGTCCAACCACGTTCCTACAAAGAGCCATATGTCATTCCCTCTCATTGCCATGTAGTACTCCATCGTGAATATATACCACATCTTC
>NC_043706.1:53861989-53906933 GCF_006229205.1 Suricata suricatta
AAGGAAGTGGTCGAGTTTCATTCTTTTGCATGATGCTGTCCAGTTTTCACACCATTTGTTGAAGAGACTGTCTTTTTTCTGTTTCATTTCAGCTTGGTTGCAGATTAATTGGTCATATGGTTGTGGGTTCATTCTGAGTTTTCTGTTCTGTCCTACCGATCTATGTGTCTGTTTTATGCCAGTACCATACTATTTTGATTACTACAGCCTTGTAATATTACTTGAAGTCGAGAATGGTGATGCCTCCAGCTTTGCTCTTCTATATCAAAATTGCTTTGGCTATTTGGGGTATGTTGTGGTTTCATACAAATTGTCTGTTCCAGCTCTGTGAAGGATGCTGTAAAGTTGCAGGATACAAAATCAACATAAAGAAATCTGCTGCATTTCTGTCACCAATATGAAGCAGCAGAAAGAGAAATTAAGGAATCAATCCCATTTACAATTGCACAAAAAACCAACACGATATCTTGTAATAAACCTAACTAAAGAAGTGAAAGACTTGTATTCTGAAAACTATAAAACACTGATGAAGGAAATTGAAGATGGCACAAAGAAATGGCAAGACATTCCATGGTCATGGTCTGGAAGAACAAATATTGTTCAAATGTCTATTTGGCCAAAGCTATCTACACATTTAATGCAATCCCTATCAGACTCCTCCAGACTTTTATTTTCATTACACTGCCTTTTTGAGTGGTCTAGACCAATTTTTTGTAGACCGTCTCACATTCTGAATTTGTTTGATCATTCTCATAAGTACATTTTGCTTCAATATTTTTGAAAGGAAATTACATGTGTGATATTGCTGGTGTACTGGACATGTATCTGATTGCCGATTTTTAAATTCTAACCCCAGACTGTATTGAGTAACTGAGTGTAGAAGTTTAGACTGAAAAATGATTTTCAATCAGAATTTTTGAGAGCTTTGATTCAGTGTTTTTGTTACTACATAGTGGTGCTGAGAATTCCTGCTATTTGTATGTGACCTAGTTTTATTTTATTTTATTTCATTTTTTTCTTTCCTTTTTGGATGCTTTTACAGAGTTCGCCTCCAGTGTTCTGAAATTTTATAATGTTGTATCTATATGTGTGAATCTTTTTTCATTCAGTATGCTGGGTACTCAATGACCTCTTTCAATTCTGGGAATTTATGTTCTCCAGTTCCAGCAAATGCCATTGTACTTTTCTTTCCTGTTTTCTAGTACTCATACTAGTGAGACATTGGATCTCCTGCATTGGTGTCTTATCTGTCTTTATGTGTCTTTTTATTTATTTTTATTTTTTAATTAAAAAATGTTTAAATGTTTATTTATTTTTGAGAGAGACAAAGACACAGAGTGTGAGCAGGGGTAGGGGGGTCAGAGAGAGAGATGGAGACACAGAATCCAAAGCAGGCTGCAGGCTCTGAACTGCCAGCACAGAGCCCGACACAGGGCTCAAACTCACAAGCTGTGAGATCATGACCTGGGCCAAAGTCGGATGCTTAACAGACTGAGCCACCCTGGCGCCCCTATCTTTATGTGTCTTATGTGATACCTCTTATTCTTTTTTTTTTTTACTTAATAGGAGAATTCTGTAAATTAATCTTCCAACCATCCTATAAAATATATAGCCTTATTTACACACCTATACTCCACCAACACACACGCATGTATACATGCACATTAACAACCATTAGAGTGTGGACATGAGGTTCCCAGGCATCCTTACTCTCAATTCCAGGCTTCGTCTCCCCTCAGGTGGAACACCAGTTAACATCATTGGGGCTTCCCAGGGCTGCAGCAGGCCGGGCTGCCGAGCTCTCTGGCGTGGGGACCGCTGGGTCAGTAACCAGGGGATTAGTTGTGTCGGCCACAGGTGTCTCAGGGACTGCACATATGGTTTCAAGCATCCACGCTATTGTTCTCCAACAAGCTTATAAAAAATATGGCTGAATTCACTCTCCTTTGTTACTGAGGACTCACGAGCTCTGGTTTCCATGACGAACAAGCAAACAAGCAAGTTTTGTTTTATTTAGTTCCATTTTGTTGTAGTGTTTGTGTCCCAAACTAGAAGAACCAAGGAGGGGGCAAGTACCTGTCTCAGTTTGCAACCCCTAACCTTCTTTTTCTCTTCTATCTGTTGAAATGCTACTGATGTCTAAAAGTTATTTTATTATACAATCTGTAGGAAAATTTTCCTGCTGCTTTCAAGCTTATGGCAACCCTCTATTCTCTTAATTCTCTTTATTTTTTTTTCATGTTTATTAATTTATTTTGAGAGACAGAAACAGAGAACATGAGCACAAGAGGGACAGTGAGAGAGACACAGAATCAAAGCAGACTTCAGGCTATGGACTGTCAACACAGAGCCAACAAACCATGAGATCTTGACCTGAGCTGAAGTCACACCCATAAGCAACTGAGCCACCCAGGGGCCCACAGTCTCTGAATTCTAATAGTCTGTTGTTTTTATCTCATCAGTATTTATTTATTTATTTATAAATTATTATTTTTTAATGTTTATTTATTTTTGAGACAGACAGAGCATGAGCAGGGGAGAGGCAGAGAGAGAGGGAGACACAGAATTCGAAAAAAGCTCCAGACTCAGTTCTCAGCCCAGAGCCTGAAATGGGGCTCGAACCCACACACTGTGGACTGTGAGATCATGACCTGAGCCAAAGTCAGACGCTCAACCAACTGAGATACCCAGGCACCGTGGGATATATATATTACTTTGTGGAAGAGTAATACCTTTTCCCTCCTCACACTTCTACTTTTTTTTTTTAAAGTCTTACACAAAAAATCCATAGACTATATAGAAATCTTTCCTGGCAATCCACAATTTCATAAAATATATGGTACAGTAGTTCCCAAATAATTGTCCTTATTCTAAAAGAGAAAGTAAATGTGGATACTTGTACATAATCTATTTTTGTTTTCTAACACTTTATAGTATTTATGTAATTTTCTTAGGACAAGTAAAATTATGGATTGTGCTGGTTGTGTTCTAAGATAAATCAGTAAAATAGACATGCCCCTAAAAACCAGTTGGTATCTGCAAGAGATTCAAATTAAATATGAATATTCAACTAAGAACATTTTCCCCATTTTTGCCCTACTGTTTCTGCTGTTTCTGTTGAAGAAATTTCTATCTTATGTCTCAGCCTATTCCCACATTTCTACTAAAAATATTAAGACTCTTTCAGATGCGACTTAAGTTATCAGGGTATCAGAGTAGCATTTCCTACATTTCCTACTGGTGTCCCAGTAGAAGCAAAAACACTTTCTCAGATTAAAAATTTTAACTTTAGAGCACTTGGGTAGCTCAGGCAGTTAAGCATCCAAATTCAGCTCAGGTCATGATCCCTCAGTTTGTGAGTTCTAGCCCTGCATTGGGCTCAGAGCTGTCAGCTCAGAACCTGCAGCCTGCTTTGGATTCTATGTCTCCCTCTCTCTCTGCCCTCCTCTGTTCTCTCTCTCTCTCTCTCTCTCTCTCAAAAAAAATAATACATATTAAAAACATTTTAACTTTATTTCCTTCTAGCTGAAGACAGATGATTTGGCATCTCTCACCAAAAAAAAAAAAAAATGTCCAAGGAAAAAAGATTCATTTTTTTCTGGAACATGGTCATGAATAATATCTCTTTTATCTTGAATTCCTTCATATTTGTGAAATTATAAGTTCCTTAGTTTTCTGTTCTTTGAACCAAATAAAAGCAAATCCTTAGAAAATACAGTCTTGACTGTTCTCCAGATCTTCACAAGTGTTCTGCTATTTGCTTAACTTACAATGTGAAATGCACCCTGACATGAAGGCCTGAGCAGCATGAAGGAGATGGTTTCTTTGTAGTGTCCTATGAATTATAGGTTACTTTATAGTATCATCTAGGAGTCCTGGGCAGAGCAGCCTACAGGACAGATGCACATCACTATAAATACATAGCTGTACAAAGCCAGCCCTTTTCAAATCTGCTTTGAAAAATATATTTCTCTGCCTTATGTTACTAATTTTTCAATTTGATTTAAGCACTACATCTTGAACTATGATTTCTGCACCAATTTTGGGTTTTCAAATCAACATAGTATTTAGCTCTGTATGTAAGCTTAAAATAATAGTAATTCACCAGACTTTATATTAGCTACTGAATTGATTATCCAGGCAATAAAGATAGAAGAACAAGACCTAATTCCTGTCTTTGAGAGGTTCTCTGCCTGTGGTGTTCTGATGAATGACTAACAAATGGCTCTTCAAAAAATTCTATGTATGTGTGTGTGTGGTATGTATATATATATATATATACATAATTTCACTGTAAATTTGACAGTCATAAGCACACATTTTACAAATAAAAATCAAATTTACAAATATGTATATGTATAAATTTAATTTATAATCTAATAAAATTATATATTTTATATTAAAATAAAATTTACAACACAGAACTTATAGATAAAATGTATAATTTAAGTTTCATACACATACAACTTCAGTGTGACATATTATCTCTTGTAAAATAAGTTTTATAATTCTGCTATTGCAATGATTCCACAATAAATCACAACACAGATAAAAGGTGATTATTATTATCTTTTTTCAAGATAGTCTATGAATGTTAATTAGCACAAATACAAAGAAAATATACCTACAGATATCCTAATAAAATTGCTGAAAATCAAAAATTTAAAAGTATCCAGGAAAATCTGCTACATTATCCCTAGAGTTCAACAAATAGAGACAAAGCAGAATTTTTCAACAAAAATAATGGAAGGGAGAAGGCACTAGAATGGTGTCTCCTACATGATTACTGTCTTATTCAGCAAATGAGATCCCTCTATATCGATGAACCTTATAATTCTGACATGAATGCATTTGAAATTTTCATTAATATTGGAAAGTACAATGAAAGGAAAACCTCAACTATGTATGTCATAACTTTACTCTTTATTAGTAATGTGAGCAACTCTGTTCTAAATTGGACAATGGTTTTCACATACTAGAAGAACATTTCCTAAATGTTGTGTTCTGTTCACAATGTAAAGGCTATAGGCACAACAAATTTTATTTTATTTTTTGTTTATTTATTTTGAGAGAGAGAGTGTGCACACACACATCACAGGAGCACGCACATGCGCACAAGGGCAAAGAAAGAGGGAGAGAGAATCCCCAACAGGCTCTGTGCTGTTAGCCTCATGACTTGGGGCTTGAACTCAAGTACTGTGAGATTATGACCTGAGTTGAAATCAAGAATCAAAAGCTTAACCAACTGAGCCACCCAGGCATCCACCATAACAGTTAAAACTGAATTATTAATATTTTCTCCCTAGTTTTCTTAAATCCAAATAATCAACATAATGAAAGATCAAGTCCTGGTTTTTAGGATTTACTGGTATCTGTGGTATAAATACTTATAATATGGCTAATATCAAGCTATCAGTATCAAAAATGACAAATTTGGGAAGAGATAAACAGTAGTATATACAAAAACAACAGACATAAATAACCTAGAGCATAGATTGTAACAAAATAATCAGATAATGATGAAAATACTGTTTTTAATATAATTAATTTAATTAAAATTTTGTTAATGTTTCTTTTTTTTGGGAGAGAGAGAGAGCAGGGGAGGGGCAGAGAGAGGGAGACACAGAATCTGATGCAGACTCCAGGCTCTGAGCTGTTAGCACAGAGCCCAATGCAGGGCTGGATCCCATGAATTGTGAGATCATGACCTGAGCCAAAGTTGTATGTTTAACTAACTGAGCCATGCAGGCATCCATAATTTAATTTTTAATAATAGCTCTGTTTAACAATCAAGTCACAAAATCCATGAAATTTTTACAAGGAGTCTCATGAGCCAGCACAAGTCAGTTGTAGCACACCACTGCTCTTGTAGGAGACCAACAGATACATACAAAATTGAAATAACTAATGGAAAGTGTTTAATAGAGTATCTAATGTGTGAGTACAATGGAAGGAATGAAAGAGTTTCCCAGTAAAGGTTTTAAGATGGTTATTTGTGGATAAATAAATTATTTCTAGGTGGACCAGCATTTCAGTTTCTAAGAACATCAAGCATGAATGCATGACACCATAAAAGAAAGTACTGTGTTTGATGAACTGCTAGTAGTTGGATCTAACTAAAGCACAAAATATCTATGAAATGTAGGCAACTAAGTTTAAAGAAATAGGAGTAAAATTTGAAATGCTTCCTATGACATGGTAAGGAGTTTATTTGTATCCTGTAGAGAAAGAAGTCATGGAAACGGTTCAAGCAGTGGAATGACAAAATATATATCTACATTTTGTAACTCACTTTTGACTTTAAAAAAAAACTTTTTTAATGTTTATTTTTGAGAGAGAGAGAGGGAGGGAGAGAAAGAGAGAGTATGATAAGCAGGGGAGAAACAGAGGGAGAGGGAAACACATAATTTGAAGCAGATTCCAGGCTCTGAGCTGTCAGCACAGAGCCCAATATGGAGCTTGAACCCACAAACCACAGGATCATGACCTGAGCTGAAGTCAGATGCTTAACCGACTCAGCCACCCAGGCACCCCTGATTTTGACTCTCAAAAATGTCAAGTCTTTCAGGTCTAGGCTCCATTTCCCCCCTATATTTTCCTGAATATGTTAATCATAGTTACTGTAAAACCCCTGAGTGATAACTCCAACATTTGAATTATCAGTGCCTTTATATTTCCCTCTTGGTTTATATTGAATTAATACTGTTTTTAACAATGTCTTGTAATTTTTCAGGGAACGCTCCTCATTTTGTGTATGGAAACTTGAGAAAGCTTTGGCTAATAGCATTTCCTTCCAAAGGTGATTAAATGTTCTCCTGGTAGGCAGTTAGAAAAGCAGCAGATGACCTTGATGTCATGAGAGTTGGTTTCAGGTAACTGGACCTAAGGGGGTTGAGGCTTAGATACTCTGGACAACAAACAGAGCTCTGGAAGTCATCAACAGATAGATGACCATTGAAATAACAACCACCAAAGTATGCACCGAGATGAGAAGCTTAGGCTACCTCATGCTCTACATGAACACAGTGTTATACCCCCACTCCTCTCTTTAACTGTTCTTCATCTCACTAGGAAATGAAGGTACAAGCATCCAATATAATAAACATAATCATGCTTTCTACAAGAACTCACACTAACAAGAAAACCAGTAATTAATGGATGTTATTTATTGAAAAGACTGTTTTAAAAGATGCCCACGCCAATGTGTTTTCTTAACATTGACCTGCACCTGTGAGAATCTCTGCTTGTCCCTGTGTGCACATTACTGCCCCACAGATACCAAACCAGACATTTTGACAATAAGGGAAACATAAATAGATTATATATTCAAATTCCTCTACACAGAGAGCTTTTCTAATCAGCCTTTCTAACTAAAAAAGGGACTCGTCATTCAAAAATGGTTGAGACCAGCTCAGAGCATAGTTTAGGCATACATAAATATGTTTCCAAAATATTAAATTGTTACTAACAATGTGGTTAATGATAACTGTAATGAATTTACCTGTTTGAAAAGTTAAGTTCGATGATATGAATTGTCATGATTGTAGGTCAAAAATGTCAAACATTAGCAATTTTCTATAGTTCTATAGTTCTATAGTTTATAGAAACTATAAAAACTAACATGTTTTTATCAAATAAAGAGAAGCAACAATGTCTTACAATGCGAGTAAGTTATTGTGGCTTCCAAAAGAAAATCATTTGGAAATTTAAATAATATGAAATGTCATCTTTACTCCATTATATACCCACACTGTCTTTGAAGACTTAAATTTAACAAGCATTGGTGACAGACTTAGCATTTGCTATTATTCTCATTTCAGATTTTATTTTCTTTGAAAGGTCAGTGGATATTAAAAGAAAATAAAAGGAAATAATGTGGAATTTTCTAATACAATCTAGAGAAAAAGAAAAACAAACATGCAATCAAAAACCATTATATACTCTAGAATTATGTAATTTCATTATGAGGGTCAAGATCATGAATTTGTCACCAGACACTAAAAAACTAGGCACAGAAGCAATTTGCAAATGTTGCCCTTTAAGGTTATTGAACATAATTAACAGGTCCAATAGGAAGTTGACATTTAACTTTCTTTATGAAGTGTGGTTAATTCTTATAAACATATGTCCCTTCTTTAACTTAATGAGTTAAATCATAAATGCATAGAATGTCCACTTCATATATGATTTTTTGTTACTATAATAACACTTCTTGGTAATAATACAAATTAAAAAAACATATCATGAAATATTATTAAAACCAAAACTAAACACAGAATTCCAATGTTTTAATAGTCAGTATTCCCATAGGATGTAATGATCAATGCTTAGACAACTATCTCCTAAATTACAGATTATTTATAGTTTCTCATGTTTCTTTTCTTAAAAGTTTTATTTTTATGTGATTATCTCCCTACTGTTCTTTGTTTTTTAATCATGCATTGCCTGTTTGGTGCTGTATAGATGGGTTTCTTACACAGAAAAGATTTTAACAGTATCTTCCATTTCTTTTTGCCACTGAAAGAATGGCTGCCGATTCCAGATTGCTGGTTGGTTTGGAGCAGCATGGCTATGGATACCCCCCAATGTGTAGCTTTTGTTACTGAGGCGGTAGGTCAGCTCACTGGCTCACTGTGGGAAGTCATTATCTCTTCAAAACCATCCGACAGCATAAGGGTCCACATAATAGGTGGGGAGTCACCACACCTAGGAGTCTAGCTCTGCAATGAGGCAAACCTTGAACTTTTGGAAAGATTTCTATGGAAATCAGTGAATAAGTCCTTAATAAGAGCTACTCTATAATACATTCATTTCCTATGTAGATTGTGGTTATTAATCAGTTTTCAATATATATGTGCACTCAATGTGAAGGTTAGAAATTGCCTGTATCTGAGATCTAACATCTTTGGAAATTAAAAGCTCCCAAAGATCTATAAGACCATCTCTGACAGCTATGCACATGCATATTCTACACTACAAAATTAATCTTGGCGGAGGCTAATTCTAATTTAGATAAGTCCAGTAAAATCAAATAACAAACCTCAGTAGGTACATCTGGAAGTTATGTACATTTCAAGATAAAATTGATAATATCACATTCAAGTGAACACATTTGGATTTGTATACAGCCAGCATGTGTGAGAAGACACTTAAGGGCCAGTAGCTGAAATGCTTATACACACAGAATTCCTTAAAAACTGAAGTCAACCCTATAAGGCATATTCTGTACGTTTACACACCCATTTTCCAGATTAGGAAATAAGTAATTTCATGAGGTCATAGCCCATCAGCAAATGACCTGGCAAGAATTCAAATCCAGTGTCTGACACTGCCCAGGGCTTAATCTCTAGTTATTTACTAAAAGCCTAGTATCATTAATAGCAAAATATTCTCCTGACTATTTTAAAATCATTATGAGGATGTAAGTTTTGAATAATAATGAAAATACAGTTTGAAGTTTTAGCTGTTAAAAACATATGGGGAGGGGAGCCTGGCTGGCTCAGTTGGTAGAGCACGTGACTCTTGATCTCAGGGGTTTGAGTTCGAGTCCCATACTGGGTGCAGAGATTACTTTAAAATAAAATCTTTCAAAGGAAAAAAAATACATGAGGAAATAATTTCAAAACACGTTGTGTTGATAATTTTTTATTATATATTTTTAAAAGCAGTGTTATATCTTTAAATGTCAATAACACTGCAAGGTCTGAGATTTTGATCTACTTGTAAGTTAGTAAGCTAACTTATTACTGGCAGAAAACATAAGACTCCTAGGTCAGAAACTAGGGACTTCATTACTCACAGTAGAGTAATAGCCAGAGCTTCATATTGGTTTGTGCTGGTGATTCATGCGTCCCACCACCCAGAGGGGTAGTGCAGGAGGGGCCAACCTGTATTCTTTACAGTCATTGGGCTGCCTTACAGGGGTGGAGCAGTGAGCTTAGGGAATATTTAACTAAGCGGAAGCAAACCTGTTCTTTGTGGGAGGTGTTACCTCAGCCATCAGTATTTCTTGCTGAAAACAAATCCCTGAAAAACAGCATGGATAAGAGTCAGGGTCCTGTATTCTTGGCATACCCAGGCAGAAGTGCAAAGGCAGTTAGGGTCCACAGCAAATTGCTTCTCGCAAGAAGAGATAAGCAAACTGCATGAAATCTAGGTAGGAGTCCTTTAAAAGTAATGTATGGTATCGGGGAAAGATAGATGATTATATTGTTTCCTTGTTTATTGAGTGTCTAAAGGTTAGGTTAGCAGCTCATAATGAGTTAATTTTACCTCTTCAGCAAAATTGAAGGTGCTTTCTTTCTCTTTTTATTTTTTATTCTCCATTTCTTTGGCCTCCTAGATTTCTATAGTGTTTTAACCAAGAGGAATGGTTAAAACAACTGTTTTCTATTACTAGCAACAAACATTGTGAATTGTGACATACAATCTCCTAAAATATAGATATGCATTTTTAGTGAGACTCCAGGTTCTGCTGAATATTAACATTTTCTACCCTAACCGTTTCAAATTACCTCTTTATTAGAAAGAATGACTGAAAATTAATTTCCAAAGTTTTACAAGTTTCAAAGCTTATCTATATTTTTGGTGATCAATCCTACTGAATGTGGCTTAAGTTTCTAAGTAGGTGATTCTTATTCATGAACATATGTTTAAATCTTCTGTTAAAAAGGAATATAATAAATCAAAGTACATCACAAAATCTGGATTAATAAAAATAATTAAACTTGGTGTTTGGTGAGGACAAAGGGAAGTAGTAGCTATTTATAAAATGCTTCCATGGATAATTTAAATTAGATATCCTGGGGCACCTGGGTGGCTCAGTCAGTTAAGCATCTGACTTCGGCTCAGGTCATGATCTCATGGTCCGTGGGTTTGAACCCCGCTTCAGGCTCTCTGCTGACAGCTAGCTCAGAGCCTGGAGCCTGTCTTAGGATTCTGTGTCTCCCTCTCTCTCTGACCCTCCCCTGCTCACACTGTCTTTCTATTTCTCTCTCTCAAAAATAAACTAAAGCATTAAAATATTAAAAAATATAAATTAGGTATCCTGTAATATTTTAGTTATTTTCCACTAGGATGCCATGGAAGGTCGTTAACTTTATGTTATTTGAGAGGATTCATTTATCAGTAAGATTCCCAACCTCATTTTATAAATGCCGTTTATTTTTATTTTATTCTAATTTTTAAAATTTTATTTTAGAGAGAGCATGTGTGAGCAGAGAGAGAGAGAGAGAGAGAGAGAGAGAGAGAGAGAGAGAGAAAGGCTCAAGCAGGCCTCCAAACTAAGTGCAGAGCTTGACGTGGTGCTTGATCCCATGATCCTGGGATCATGACCTGAGCCAAAATCAGGAGTCAGGACACTCAACTGACTGAGCCACGCAGGTGCCCCCATAAATGCCTTCTAACACTTTAGGAATCAGGCAGCAGTATGTTCAATCTAGTTAATGAACAGAACAATGAATAATGAAACTGGAAGTTTAAAGTAATATACTAATGAGTGCTAGTTTGCTAATGGATCCTTTTTTAATGTGCTAATGATTTATGTACTTTGCATCATAAGCATTGATCCTGCTTCAGAATACAATCCAGAGCAAATGCTTTAAATCAGTGTTGTAAGTGTCTAAGGCCTTCTAACTCACTCAACAGAAAAAAAGATAAACTCTGTCATGATTAAGAACAAGATAAGGTTTAGAAGACAATTCATGTTTTTCACTCAGAAGTACCAAAAGGTTAACTATAGATAGAAGGGCACTGTCATATCTTAGTATATTTCTATTCATAGGAATTTGGTGAGCTGGCCACACAAGGGAAGAATTTTTTTTTTTGGAATTTCTTTTTTAAAGGTCTTTTTAACTCCAATAATCCATATAGTGCCTTAAGATTACTGCTGTTTTAGGCTATAAAAAGCTAAAAAAGCCTTTGTAAATAATCTGATGCAAATGATCTGATTCAACCTGTGTATGGCAGGGGATTAACAAAACAAAGTAGAATCCCTAAAGTTCGCACACCATGTCGACTCCTGTCATACGTCTTGCAGTATGATTGTGGTTGTGGAAACGGGTTTTATTGGCCTGCAAAACAAGAGTATGATGGCATGATATATCTGTTTAATATTTTTCAGTATTTCTTCCCCCAAAGTATTGAGCTCTTACCTTTAGTAACATTTTTTTCAATTAAAAAACAATTTAAAAATCTATCATTTACATTCATGAATAAAGCAATTTTGGTATTTTGTTTCATACAATTATCACTTTCTAATAAATTATTCATCAGGCAAATGCAAATCAAAATGAATAATGATTTTATATAAGCCAGTTAAGTAATCTTCATTTTTATGGTGGCTTGTTTCTGTTATGTGGTCCTATATATAACAAAAATTCCTTTATTATCCAAAGGGAAAGGCATTACTAGTATTTACAGATTCCTATGATTAGAAATATATCAAGATATAGCAATTTCTATTCATCCATAACCTTCTGATATTTTGAATGAAAAACATGAATTGTCTTCTAAAGCTTAATCTTGTGCTTAGTCATGAGAGCATTATCAATTTTATTTTTCTGGAATATTTTGTTTTAGCAGTGCTTATTTTCATGGAGAAGATGTAAACATTCACATTAATTAAGTTAATAATAAGTATTTATATTGATATTGCATAGGGAAGCGCCTCAGTGCTGAAGTATGCTTAGGCCTGATCGTTAATATTTTACTTTTTTTTTTTTAACGTTTATTTATTTATTTTTGAGAGAGGGAGCATGCAAACGGGGGAGAGGCAGAGACAAAGGGAGACAGAAAATCTGAAGCAGGCTCCAGGCTTTCAGCTGTCAGCACAGAGCCCAACACGGGGCTTGAACTCACAAACCACAAGATCATGACTTGAATATAAGTAGGATGCTTAATGGCCTGAGCCACCCAGGAACACCTTTAACATTTTACTTTTTTTTTTAATTAAAAAAAAATTTTTTTTTTTTTTGAGAGAGACAGACACACACACAGAATGTGATTGAGGGAGGGGCAGAGAGAGAGGGAGACACAGAATCTGAGCCAGGCTCCAGGCTCTGAGCTGTCAGCACTCAGAACTCGAGTTCTGAGTTCAGAACTTTGAGCTGAGGCTCTAACTCAGACTGTGAGATCATAACCTGAGCTGAAGTTAGACTCTTAACTGATGCCCCAACATTCTACTTTTTAAATTACTCTCACCTACTCTGGTCAGAGTTTACTTCCCCCCCCACCCCTTTTTATAAAGATAGCTCAGGTTCTCTTGGGGTTTGTGATCCAGAAGTATTTTGGAAACCTGCAGCCTGGCAGACCATCTGAGCAGGCAGGGGCCCTCCATCATCACTGTAACCAGAATAGTTGTGTTTTAAGTTTTACATGAGATTTCTTTAAAAAATTCAATATAAAAAATTTCAGAAACCATGGTATAGAGCATTCTTCTTTATTCAAAATCTTTACATGTTCTATTGTAAGTCCAAAATGTTAGCTAAATGGGCTAAAATATCAGTTTGTCATATAGAAACTCAATTTTGTATCAAAGGATCATTCAGATTTCTGTATTATTTTATTAACTATTCATTTACTCATTTCTTTCCAAATTTCGCATTGCCTTGGCTTATGTTAAAATTTTTGTTATAGTTCATAGTTGGAAACTTTAGATAAGTGCAGTGCTATCCAGTAGGTATTTCTATGATGATGGAAATTTTCCGTGCTCTGTGGTGTCAAATACGTTAGTCATAGTCAGATGTAGCTGTTGGTACATAAATGTGGCTAGGGTGACTTAACAACTGAATTTTTAATTTTACTTAATTTTAGTATTAAAAATAAGTGGCCATATGTGGCTACTGGGTACCATATTGGACACTGAAGCACTGTTGAAAAAATACATATGAAATGCTCAGCTACCAAATGTTTTTTGATCTGTTCTCTTTTTCAGTTCAAAGTTAAGCAAAAAGGGAGAAAAAGCCAAAGGATTTAGATTTTATGAATGATTTCATTTTAATAGCAAAAATAACATAGTTTTTGAATCTGCCATCCAATCTCCCTTCATCTTTTCTGTCTCATTGTATGAATTATCTTTGATTTTCTTCTAGTGATTTTGAGTGATTTTGCTGTCTAGTGAATGAAATGAATGGACTGGGAACGTGGAGGGCGTTTTCAATAAACTGAGTTTTTGGGGAGTATCCGGAAATAGAGTGAAGATGCCACTAATGGCATAATAATCTTTGATAGTTCTGAGAAAATTTCAATATGGAAATATCCAAACAACAGCAAGGAGAAATGAGCTTAAGAGAAATGGAAAACATTTTCTGATCCTGCATTTATCCTTCTTATAATCATTTAAAAAAATCAACAAAATGGACAAATAGACACATATGCCTGAATCTGCGATGATTTGAAGATCGCTATTTTAAAGTGGAAGCTTATGTTGTCAGTTCTGCTATCTGCTTTAATGTTCCTTATAAACTCACAGGATGACCTCTGGGTTTTGTACTTAAAAAGCTTTCAACATTCACAAAATTGATAATGAAGAGTTCGGTTTTATTTTTTTCAAAATGAACTTTATTTTTTTTGAAGTTTCAGGTTTTTATTTAGATTTTAGTTAGTTAACATACGGTGTAATATTAGTGAAAACTTATTTTAAGAATACATAAGATTACTGTGTGGGGAAGGGTAGAAGGCACCAGAAACATGTTATGTGTGATATTCTCCATTGTTTTAAGAACAAGAACAACAAAACAACGTTCTTGCCACAAGGAGATATATACACAGGGAGAAGGAAATAGGAATTGTGAAGAGCATTGTCAGATCTGAAAGGTCAGTTTTTAAAAGTCTGTGTTATGCTTAAATCTGACACCAGTGAATAAAGGTGCACTTTTGTTCCAGTGACAAATGGTAACAGAAGAGAAGGAAGCAGGATGGTGGTAGGGAAGCTTGTGCAAGGGTTGGCAATACAGAGAACTCCAAAGGGCACAAGCCAGGCCAGTCTATAGGGTTCAGGCTCACTCTGCCTAGATTTCTGTTAAATCTCCTCTATTAGACTCTTCTCTTAAATAATAAAGAAATTAAAATAAATAAGTAAGTAAATAAGTAAGTAAGTAAAAGACTATTCTAGCCACATAGCACATAGTGGGCATTTCTGAACTTCCAGTATTCCTTTTTTTTTTTTTAATAGTTTATTATCAAATTGGTTTCCATACAACACCCAGTGCTCTTCCCCACAAGTGCCCTCCTCCATCACCACCACCTCTTTTTCCCCCTCCCCCTTCCCCTTCAACCCTCAGTTCATTTTCAGCATTCAATAGTCTCTCAAGTTTTGCATCCCTCTCTCTCCCCAACTCTCTTTCCCTCTTCCCCTCCCCCTGGTCCTCCATTAGGTTTCTCCTGTTTTCCTGTTAGACCTATGAGTGCAAACATATGGTATCTGTCCTTCTCTGCCTGACTTATTTCGCTTAGCATGACACCCTCGAGGTCCATCCACTCTCCTACAAATGGCCAGATGTCATTCTTTCTCACTGCCATGTAGTACTCCATTGTGTATATATACCATGTCTTCTTGATCCACTCATTAGTATTCCTTTTTATATGTCCTGGAAGGTTATGTACAAGGCATGTCAGATATACCCATTCACCTCGCTAATCCCCCTGGGGGATCTGCTCATGAGCTCTGGCACATTTCTTTGGAAAGCAATCAAGTGTTCACAGACAAATCCATCTTCTAATCCTATGCTCCTATAATATTTCCTTTCTAAGCTTCTAACATTTCTTTCTTTTTCTCTCTCGTATCTTTCCTGTTTACTGAGGAGTAATTGTCTCCCTTCTTCTCATTTATGACCAAAAGAAGAAGAAAAAAAATAAGAACTAGGAAATAATAAATCATCCCAGGGATTAGTCAAGTTTGACAAATATTATAGATCTTTCCAAGGATAAACTCCCATGTTTCTGATTTTATCTTGCGTAGCCTTCCGTATGAATGGTGTCATGATATGTCTATAGTAAAACTATGACAGTAATTGTATTGTTATTGCTGTTATTAGCATAACAAGCAGAAATGTACAAATATAGAATTTTATATTATAACATGTCATAGTATCATAAAGAATTTTGAATGACGTATTCTGAGACCTGTTCTAAACCCTTTCCACAGCTTACTCCATTCCTTGTTAGGAGGCTGTTACTTTTATCATCCTCAGTTTACAACGGAGGATATCCTTGTATGATTTCTTTGTTTTATGTTTATTTCTGAGAGGGGGAGGGAGGGTCGGAGAGAGAGGGAGACAGAACCCGAAGCAGGCTCCAGGCTCTGAGCTGTCAACACTGTGCCTGATGTGGAGGTTGAACTCACAGACTATGAGAGCATGACCTGGGCCGAAGTCGGATGCTTAACTGACTGAGCCACCCAGGGGCCCCATTCTTCTATGATTTCTAAAGTAAAGTACCAAGGACACAAAGAACCAGTGGCTCAACTTCTTAAGTTCTTGAATAACCCTGCATTTTCAATTATATATTTTTTTCAAAAAATATACTCAATTTCCAAATCCTGCAGCTACTAATAGTTTCTCTATATTGATTCCTACATACGGGATAATGTATGTGTATTTTTAATCATTTGAATTCCAGGGAACAGCCAGCCAATTTTGCAATGGGGGGGTCTATCCATGACAGAAACAGTAAGAACTGGGCATGAAATAGACTTCTCAAGGATATGTCCTATTGTAAGAACCCAAACTTTATAATGCAACACAGATGGGAAAGCTGCTCAGAGAAAAGGGGATAGAATGATCAGCTAAATAACACAAGGCTGAACCGTCCACGATGCAGTCCATCACATTCTTCTAAGTAAACCTAACACCTAAATGCTGAATAGTGCTGGATTTCACTTGGAGAAGGAGTAAGGAGCTATTAATTCAGTTCTAGGGATTAACCACACTGGCACACTCTGTTGGAAGGGCTTGTTGTCAGAAACAGCTTGAAGGACGTGCACTTAGTTTGCTAAAGTTGCCATAACAAAATACCACAGACCTGTGGTTTCACAGAAATTAGTTTTCTCATTGTTCCGGAGGTCAGAGATCCAAGATCAAAGTGTCAAAAGGTTTAGTTTTTTTTCTGGTCTTTTCCCTTGGCTTGCACATGGCTACCTTCTCACTGTGTCCTCACATGGCCTTTCCTCTTGGTGTGCATCTCTGTGTCCTAATCTTCTTTCTTATAGGGACACAAGGTAGATTGGATCCCATTTTAAGTGAATTACATTTTTTCAAGGCCCTGTCTCCTTATAATCACATTCTATCTGGTAATAAGGCTTCAACACACGAATTTAAGATGGGTGAGACAGTTCTGTGAGACCACCCAGTCTGCGGCATTTTGTTATGCTATAATAGGAAGTAGGCACTAAAAATCACAGGCAAGAGTGGGAGGGCCCTGAGACATCACAGGTTTATCTGGGGTTTAGGCCAAGTCTAGTCAGACTGCACTAGGTATGAAAGACCCATTCAACATTTTGGTAGCACTAGAGTAAGTTTAATACGGTTTATGTAATTTGCTCAAGATCTCATAGATTAATAAACAGCAGACAAGATTTGACTTAGCTTTAGCTGCTTCTAAATCCTAATTTTTTCCCATTGAATCATTGTGCTAAATCTGCTTTCTATAAGCCATATATCCTACACAATTATAATACAAAGAGATATGTTACTCAATTGCATTATTTTAAAATTTTCATCTCATTAGCTTTCTCTAATGTTTGTCTCTAATGTGACAGAATTTAACAACCTGAAAACCTAATTATTTCACTTGACAAATGTATTTTGAGTGTCTGCAAGGTGCCAGGACCTTATTCCAGTGATTGTGATACACGAGTAAACAAGACAACAATCTCTGTAAACCGAGATGACATTCTAGTTGGTGGTTTAAAGTGGAGACAGAGAATAAAGTGATTAAATGTAGTATATATCATTCTATATGGAGATAGATATCTGGGAAAAAAATAGAGCCAAGTTTTTGGAACAAGGCAGTGGATGTGTAAACTCTAATAAGGTAGTCTGGACAGGCTTTCCTGCGAGACGGAGATTTATAGCACTGTCTGAATAAGATGTGTTTTGGACTACAATAATAATAATGGTAACTTAAAAATAAGACTTGCAGAATTCACTGGGATCTAAGCTCTCAGTTAGCTCTCATTGGCTATTTTCTTCCTGACCAATTTATTCATGGCCATGTAAGTGTCTGAAAACCAACCAGAACTACATTGGATTTGGTAGTTCACAGACTGGAAGGAAAGGCAGCTCCAGGAATGCAGTAAACACACCATTTGTGTCATTCTTCCTCACTCTCCCCCTCTCTCCTCTATTTTTTTCAATTTCTCTATCTCTGCCAGGCATCTCCACTCTGTGGGGAACAAAGCCACCAGCAGCTCTATAATCACATTATTTAGCAGCTAACCGAGGAGGGAAGAAAGTTTTTCTTTCAGCTTTAGTTTTCAAACTTCAGTGATCAGCGAAGATCACATGGTTCTCTTTGTACCTGTCATTATTTCTGGGGGGTAAGGAGTCATGAGTTGAATGGTCTGGTACCCCAAAAAATGTAGGAGCACTTCTCAGAAAGATGGTGATATTTTGGACAGAGGATAGTAACTGGTCAGTAGAATATATATAAACATCTTTCTTTTTTTTAATTTTTAAATTTTGTATTTATTTTTGAGAGAGAGAGAAAGAGTGCGAGCATGGGAGAAATAGAGAGGGAAGGAGACAGAATCTGAAGCAGGTTCCAGCTCTGAGCTGTCAGCACAGAGCCTGACGCGGGGCTTGAACTCATGAACTGCGAGATCATGACCTGAGACGAAGTTGGACGCTCAACTGACTGAGCTACCCAGGTGCCCCTAAACATTATTTTTAAGCAGAGAAGAGATTATAATGTATGGTCAGCTCCACTGAGTGACTCAGTAATGGTTATGCTAAGCAAATTGTGGATCATTTGTTTATATTTGTGTATTAACTTGTTTATATTTGTGAGAGTGAGGAATATTTATATTTGTGTACTGCTTAGATTTTTCTTTTCCTCCCCAGCGCTATATGAAAGAGAGGAATGTAGGGAGATGGGAAGAAGTGTGGGGATCTGGCCAGACATGCAGAAAAAGCTTTGGAGCTGATACTCATGTCTACAATTAATGTGTGTTGTAACATGGTGTGACTGACTGGTAATTCCTTCCCAAAATATGTCCATGTCCCAGTCCCAGGAATCTATAAATGTTACTTTATTTGGAAAAAAGGATTTTGCAAATGCAATTAAGTTAAGGATCTTGAGATGAGGTTGTCTTGTATTATCTGAATGGGCTCAAATCACCATCACAAACGTCCTTAATAGAGAGAGACAGAGGAAGATTTTACACACACACTCTCTCTCTCTCTCTCTCTCTCTCTCTCTCTCTCACACACACACACACACACACACACACACACACACACACACAATGCTAGGCAGAGGCTGGAGTGATTCAGTCACAAGCCAAGGAATGCTGATAGCTACTAGAAGCTGGAAGAAGAGTTTCTCCAGAATCTCTAGAGGGAACACAGCCCAGCCAAGACCTTGATTTTGGACTTCTGGACTCTTAGAACTCTGAGAGAATAAAGTTCTGTGGTTTTAAGCCACTAAATTGTTGGTAATTTGTTTCTGCAGATAAAGGTAGCTAGTGCAGATATGAAGGAGTGAAAAGGCAACAATTTAACTGGGATTCTGGGCACCTGGAGAAGCTAGACGTTGTCTGCATTAAAACAAAGCACCTGGGGAGCTTCTGGCTGGCTCAGTCAATACAGCACATGACTCGAGTACACACCCATCAAAAAAAAAACAAAAAAAAAAGAACCCTTAGAACAAAAAACCTGATCCAGGTATTCTGGCAAGGGCCTCAAAAAAACAGAGATGACCTACGTGTGCTGCAGACTTCATGCTCAGTAAGTGAAAAGATGAGTCTGTTATTACTTCCAGAACTTCTGTCTCACTCTAAATTGAGGTACAAGTTTGAGAATTAAGGATTATAAACCCAGACGATATTTAGAGGCACACAAGGGAGGATTTTAGGAACTCATGAAAGTAACTGACCTTCAGGTATGGACTATGCCTTATGCTTCTTTGCATCAGCCTTCCCACTTGATGCAGGACCTTACATAGGATCTTGCTCAGGGTTTTACAAATCTTTGTAACTGATTATTGGAAGAAAATGCTGCATCAACTGTGGATGTTACTTACTGACTCCAGGGATGTAAGCCAAGAAATAATAGAAGCAAGAAAAAGTTAAGAGGAATCAGTAAGGAATAAGCATGAAATTAAGGGAATGTTTCTTAAACTGTAACTTTGAAGGCCAGTGTAAGGTATTGAAATGATAGCAGTGTTTTTCAACCCACAAAGTTATTGAATGGGATATTTTCAATGTCAAGTTTTTCCTCCAGAAATGTTCATTACAATTTTGACTTTAATACCAAATTTACTGTAGAATTTAGCATCCAGTATCTGTGTGAGTCCAAATGATATATATACCTGTTTTACATCTAACAAGTTAATATTTCATGGAATTTTGCAAGGATTACTTACAGGCACTCTCTTCTCTGAATAGTTTGACATGTAGGTTATACTATGTATAATATATTATTTTTATATTCAAGGATGTATGAAAATAGAACACCAAAAGGGACAAGGTATAACATATTTTCTATAGAAATGCTTTAGAAGTTAGATATCAGAATAAATTATTTAATAAAATCTCATGATATTTTGCCTGCCCCCCTCCTGAGATTCTAATTTAATTGGTCTTTTCTAGGGACTGGGCACTGGTTCTTAAAGTTCTCCAGATTATAGTTATGAACAGACAGATTTGCAAACTACTGTTTTGGAGCCTTATTAGCCCTAGACTATGGACGAAAGTTCCTAATATGGGTGAAGGTTTACCAAAACTAGTCTACAGGAAAAAAACCAAACAGCTCAAACCCTCAAAACACAGAGCCTATAAGAAAGTATCTGACATGAGAACCTTGGCAGTGCCTGAGGTCATCAACTTGAAATCATGCATAAAAATCAGTAGATTCTTTTTTAAAATTTACTTTAATACTCAATTAATCAACAACTCCTATCTGGAAATGGTGATCAGGAAATAAACAGCAGTCCATTTAATTGAAATGTGAGACCCTAAAAAATAAGTTATTAAATAATTATCTTTTCTCCCTGTCACTTTTAGATCTTGCTCTCTGAATTTTTAACAGCTTTATTCAACTATAATTAACACGTAGTATGCGACACAAAACATTTTTCAAGTATACAATTTGACACAGGAATACACCATTGAGATGATTAACATTATCCATCAGCCCCTGTCCCCAGGAAATCCCAATTTGGTTTTTGTTACTCTAGATTAGTTTGTGTTTTCTAGAATTTTATATAAATGGGATCATACAGTATGTACTCTTTTTCATTTACCTTCTTTCACTTAGCATAATTATTTTGAGATTCATCCATGCTTTGGCTTTCATTAAAGTTCACTCTTTTTTATTGCTAAGTAGTAGTGTATGGGATAAGTCTGTTTATCCATCAGTCTGGTACATCTGAACTTGAGAAGAATGTGTTTACTTGGCTGTTGTAAAGTGTTCTACAAACAACAGTTAGGATGGGGTGGTAGTGTCGTTCAAGTCTTCTATACCCTTGCTAACTATCTGTTTATCTGTTATGTCAATTGTAAGAGAAGTATTGAAACTCTCACTATAATTGCTGATTATCCCTGTCTCATTACAATCTTATCAGCTTCTACCTAAAATATTTGAAGTGCTATTAAGGGATTAAAATTTAGGATTATTGTTTTGTGATGTTATATTATTGCTAATTGGCCCCATTATCATAGTGAAATTTTCTTTTTTATCCCTTTATGCTTTGCTCTGAAAATTTGATATTAAAATAGCTACTCAAGCTTTTTAAATAGCTTTTTTGACATGTTATTTACAACCATCAAGTTCCTATGTTTACAGTTTACAAGACATTGCTTTTTAGTGTATTTATGAGTTACAGAGCTGTCAACATGAACTAATTTTCAAATTTTCATCATCTCTTCTTGTGTCTATTAGCCGTCACTCTTCATTTACCCCATTCCTGCAAATCTCACACTTAGACTAGCCAACAGCTAATCTCATTTCTATTTGTATAAAATCACCAGTTCTAGACCTTTTTTAAAAAGTTTATTTCTTTTTGAGACAGAGAAAGAGCATGAACATGGGAGGGGCAGAGACGGAGACACAGAATCCAAAGCAGGCTCCGTCCAGGCTCTGAGCTGTCAGTACAGAGCCCCGATGCGGGGCTGAACTCAGAAACAGTGAGATTATGACCTGAGCTGACGTCGGACGCTTAAACCAACTGAGCCACCCAGGTGTCCCTATTCTAGACACTGAAGATGGGCAGAGCCACACATTCTGTAGTCTTTTGTAATTGGGTTCTTTCACCTAACAGATTTCATCCATGTTGACACAGGTATTAACACTTCACTCCATTTCATTACCAAATAATATTGCATTATATGGATATACTCCATTTTGATTATCTGTTAATCAGGTGATAAGTATTTGAATAGTTTCTACTTCTTGGTTATTAGGCATAATGCTGCACTGGGTATCTAGCTATAATTTTTTGTGTGGACATACGTTTTGTTTCTTTTTGCTATATTCCAAGGAATGGAACTGCTGTATGTATATACCTCTATGTGTAGCATTTTATGGAAGTGGCAAACTATTTTCCAGTCTGTGTGCACTATTTTACATTCCCACTAGTAACTTATGGAGGTTCCAACTTTTTTCACATACTTCCTATCAACTTTCCTTTGATCAGTAGAATGGTCTGCATTTTTACATCCATTTATATGTAACCTATTTGTATCTTTATGTTTAAAGTACAATTTTTGTAGACTGCATAAAGTTGGATCTTTTAAAATTATTTAGCATGATAATCTTTGCCTTTTAATGGGGTTATTTAAAACAATTTACGTTTTGTGATTATTGACATGCTTAGGGTGAAAACTCTTTTTGCTGTGTATTTTCAGTTTGTCCCCTCTGTTGTTTGTTCCTTTTTTATTCCTTTTCTGACTTCTCATGAATTCAGCATTTGTTATCATCCAATTTAATTTTTCTTGTTATCTTATTACTATTATTATTATTTTGGTGAAGTCTTTATAATTCATAGTATAAATATTGCGACTGTGACAGTCTACATTCACGTGATGCTATACCACTTCCTTGCTGTGTTAACAATCTTGTATCAGTCTACTTCCATTTCTCCCCTGTGCTGTTATGCTATTGTCATACAATTTATTTTCATATATCTTAGTCAATTATGTTTTTTTAAGTTTATTTATTTATTTTGAGTGAGAGAGCACAAGCATGGGAGGGGCAGAGAGAATGAGAAACGGAATCCCAAGCAGGCTCCACGCCATCAGCGCACAGCCTGATGCAGGGCTTGAACTCACAAACCTGTGAGATCATGACCTGGACTGAGATTGAGTCTGACGCCTAACTGACTGTGCCACCTAGGCACCCCTTAAAAACTATGTTCTTAAGCAATAGAAGTTCTAAGAAAACCATTTTATATATTTGTTCATATAGTTATAATTTCTGATACTCTTCATTCCACATGCAATCCAGATTTTCATAACCATTTTCCATTGGTGTAATTAACTAAATATATTTTTGTAGTTTGAGTCTATTGTTGATGAATTATTTCAGCTTTTGTATGTCTGAAAAAGGGATTATTTCACCTTCAGTTTTGACAGATTTCTTTTTTTCTGGGCATAGAATTCTAAACTGACAGATTTGTTTCCCATGTCTCAGATACTGCTGTCCATCACTGCCCAGTGTTCAGTGTCACAGAGTTGTTGTTTCATGTATTTTGTGTGTTTTTTGTTATTTAAGGTGAAAGAGTATATCTAATTCATGTTTGCTCCATTTGACCAAAAGTGCTTGTTATCTGAACTTCATTGAGAATGGTTTCTATTATATTACTAGACTTCAAGTTCACTAACCATTTCTTCAATGTCTTATCTGCTATTAATCTCATTCAGTTTTTTTTTCTTCATCTTACATATTGTAATTATCATATCTAGATGTTTGGCTTGTGTCTTGTAAAAATATTCTCCATGTCTCTGCTTAACATTTTGAAAAATTAGAATATAGTTATAACAATTGTTTTAGTGTCTTGTTTACTAACATCTGTGTTAAATTCTGGGTAAGTTTTAATTGATTCTTCTCTTTATGTGTTGTGGTTTTCTTCTTTGCATGTTTGGTATTTTCTGTTGGATGCCATACCTTGTAAATTTTACTTTTTTCAGTGTTGGATATTTTTGTCTTCATATAAATATTCTAGAGCTTTGTTTTGGAGTGCAGTTTAGTTATATGGAAATGAATTTTTCTTTTCAGCTTTGCTTCTAATTTTTGGAATTTGTTAGGTGGACCTCAGCAGTGCTTAGCTGAGGGCTCATTATTCCCCACTCCTGAACCTTTGTATGTACTGTACTCAATGCCTCATTAATAAATGATGTTTTCCATATAAAAACTGGGATTAGGCTTTATTCCTTATCCTTTGTAAATGCTGGATACTGTTACTATCGATTCTTTTAGGCAGTAATCTTTCCCCCAAACTCAGATATTTATTCACCTATATATGCTAATCAATGTTCCACAGACTCTAGAATGCACTGTTGGTGCATCTCTCTCCTATCCGGTACTCTTAGAATCTCTATCTGCCTTGGCTTCCCTGGACTCCCAGCTCAATTCAGGGAGTTTGCTGAGCTCACACTGAGACCATCCTTACAATATCACAGCCTAGAAACTCTCTCAATTCTGTAAGCTGGGGCAATTGCTGGATTCTTCTCATTTGTTTCTCATCTCTCAGATACTGCTGTCCATCCCTGCCCAGTGTTCAGTGTCATAAAGTTGTTGTTTCATGTATTTTGTGTGTTTTTTGTTATTTTAGGTGAAAGAGTATATCTAGTTCATATCTGTTCCATTTGGCCAGAAGTGCTTGTTACCTGAACTTAATATTCTCCTTGTTAGTATAACCTTGGAGCTCTCTCTTTCGGTTGATCATGGATTTTAGACAGGTATATTTTTTCTGGGTTTTCATCTTAATAACTGCTCCCATTGCCAGCTTGGTGTATTTATTAAACATTTGATAAGTGTTTGCTGAATTTGAACAATTAAACAAAGCTCCAAGTAGAGATGAAGTGTTGTACATGGAATTTGCCGTAACTTAGTAACATGGAAAGTCAGCCTCCTCTATACCTTCCTAGCCTCATTTTATAGCTATATCAAATGTGGTCCATAAGAATTAATATCTTTTCCAAAACTAGTTAGAGTCCAACATAAAATGCACTTCTGTTATATGACATTAAGCAAATTACTCCTTCAACCTGTGGTGGATGATTTCTATCCATTTATAAAATGGATATAATACTGCTGGCTCTAAATAAAAGATTGCTGTGTTGCTGAAATGAAAGCTCAGTTTGTGCGCAGTAGATAGTATTCCATCGGCAGCTACCTAAAATATTAATGAAAGCAGCGGTTTTGCATAGAGATAGTTTGATGTTCAAAGGACTCCAATCCTTTCAAAGAATTCATTGGGCAAAGCATAAGAGTGTAGTCACTCTGTTTTCAAAGGAATAAAGCAAAACCTTCTGCTTGTATGTATAGGTTAGTAATGCTGATAGCTCCGATGGCTTATCTAACACGGCCCGCCCGAGGTATTTACCTTCCGCACTGCCTTACTCATGTTTTTCTGCATGACTCTGTCTTTATTGCTTCTTAAAAACACAAAAGTTAAAGTGGTGTGTCCATCCTCTCCTATAGTACTTTTCTAAATGTATCATAAAAAAGCAGTTGTGATAGTAATTCTGAACCTTCTTGTATCTCATAGTTAAAATATCATGAAGATATAATTAAGATGGATTTACTGTTCTTAAATTCTTTTTCCAGTTTTTCTTTTTTTTTTTTTGAGATTTAAGAGTTGTGGTTCATCTGCTAGGTTTTAGGAGTACCCTAAAAGTTAGCCAGCTCTCCTTCTAAGTACAGATGAAGTAAAGCTCACAAAGTCACTTGCTCCGGGTCGGTAACTCATGCTGTGGCATTTGTAAAACACCAAACTATTTTAGAAAATATAAGAGTTCTTTCATTTTCCCTGGTAGCACATTTCAGCCTCAAGTTATGGTGAACAGGCAGGCTGCCTAATACAATTGATGGCCATCATAATGGTAGGATTTGGCCAATCAGCAAAAATTAAATGAACGCTAGCAGCCTAAAGGAACAAGAATGTGTGCAAAGGATTGTGGTTTCAGATTTGATTAACTTTTGTCTTCTCCCAGAACATGCTGTCTTTTAAGCCTGGCCAAACTTTTTTTAAAGGTCTGAACCTTTGGGCAGGCACTACATGGCAAACTTAATTTGCTGGAGGAGACTTCAATTTACTTATACTTGTTTACTTATTCATAAAATAACTTGTGAAAAAATAACATACAAAAATATGTGCTAATGTTAAACTACATCCAAAAGAAAAGACAAATGATTTAAAATGCATGCTGTATTATTTTTAATCAGAAAATTCAGCTATACATGGTCTATCTAGACATTCTAAAGTTCTTATAGGTGAGAGGAATTCAATGAATTTATCATTTTTCTTCTAAAAAGCATCTGTATTATTGTCTTAGAGAAAACAAATGTGGAAATCACAAAGAACAAGGCTCCAAACTGTTCTTGGTACCAGCAGACTGGTAGCACTCTGGAGAGGATGATTTGTAAAGAAACAAAAAGAAAAACAAAAACAATGAAAAACACAAAACCATTACCAACAGAATAGAAAATCATACGTTTGTGAATATTTTATGACACTCCTGGTTGTAACTTATTTGAAATGGAAATAAGGAATCATGGAAACTTATAGAATACCAATCTTTTGGCAGGGTGCATTCATGTGAAATATAAAATCTCAATATGTCGACAGACACAACACAAACAGTCTTAGTGACACTTTGGAAAAGGCCATGGAGAATTGCTTGAGTGGTTTTGAAAACGTCTTCCATAATTGAGAAGCAAAGATGATTGGTTTTTGTATCACATGTCGTTTATTATTAATATTAAATATATTTTTAGTTGTAAGACTCAGGCAAAGAGTCAAGATTGAAAAGTGCTGGAAATGAAATTTGTAGCATCTTTGCTTTCAGCGTATTTTCCCTAACTGTATTTTTAGTGGACTGGTTTCAGATGCTCTAAGGAATAGTTGTTTCTGTTGTCTAATTTTAGGCAAGGCTTTCCAGAGAAACTGTTTTCAAGCTTTAAAATATGTGGTCAGTGAAGAGATGTAATGCTTGTTATGATGCAAATAAGGATGCAGATTAGAGCAAGATGCTGCCAGTCACAGGTGTTGTCTCCTTTGGAATTAATCCAGGTGGTTGGGTTTGAATTTAACTGACACTTTTGACTATTACATACTTTAGAAGACAAGTACACATTTGCTTAGTGATTCCTATAAACAGTTATTTGATTTTGTGCCAGTGACACAGTCTTTATGTTTCCTATTCTAACAATAATATGCTGATGATATTGGTGTTTAAAATTCTAATGGTTCATTTTAATCTGGAAGATTTTGTACACATCAACTAATATGTCCCTGAATATTTATAAAACAGAATTGCAAATCATTACATTAAGGTACTGGGTACTATTTATCTGGAGACTAACACCATAAGTGTCAAATAAAGATCACCTATCACAGATTCCTTAAAGCCTGTTGGTGGAAATTCTCTGAAATAAATACATATGTATTAAGTGGATCTGTCATTACATAGGCAGGCTATAAAAAGTTTGGGAGATTAGTGTGATGCAGTAGAAAACTATGAGGTTTGAAGCCAGATTAACTGTTATTTGCATTCTGGCTTTAACACCTCTCCATTGTGTTAGATGGTGATACGAATATATACATTGTATTTGGGGACAGGGAGACTTAAATTAATCTGCACAAATAAACATGGGTGCCTTGGTACCATAAAATTACCCATGACCTAATATTTCCTACCTTTGTGTTGTCCCATTAGGCTTGCAAAACAACTTCTGTAATATCTATTATTACTAACAGGCATATAAGTTCAGTTATAATATCAAATAATGTAAATGTAAAATCAAAGGGGGAAAACTTGATATTTTTCATTGCAAATCAGTAATTTGTAGATATCAATACAAACTTATTTAAATTGAGAAAGCATTAATTTTCATGGGTTTATGTTTCATACATTTCAATAACTAGACTAGCATAAATCAAAGACATAATCCATATGAATAAAAGATATTGAGCAATTTGGGGAAATGCCTTAGAGAAATGAAATGCTACACGACCTCCATAACTATTGCTCAGGTTTCTTTGTGGAAAAACTGGTCACTTTTCTCCCCATTTTTTTTTGTCCTGGAAAGAATCCTTTATGGACTTGTGTATCCCAACAAAATAGCGCAGACTCTTAGCCAGTCTCAGCATGGTGTCACAGAGGAAGAAGGTCAGGTCCAATGCCAACAGCCCTAAACAACAAGTGACATTTAAAGCCTCTCAAACGGGTAGCAATAGGGCTATACAAAGAGCAAAAGGTCCTCCCAAATCTTATTTTCCCACCTCTCTTCTCACAGAAGAGATTTCACAGATTACTATCCAGCCTGACCTTCCTGTTCCCAAACGCCTCAAACACTCCAGCCAGATGCAGGGGTGGAGGTGGGGGGGGGGAGTTCATGTGCCTCTTCTTCCTTGGCGTTCATAAATCTCACCTCCTCACTCCATGTTCTGCCTTTGGGATCTATTCTATCTTCTTGTTCCTTAAGAGTTCCAAGTACTTTTTAAATATATATTACATAACTTCCTCCCAATATCCCTCCTCATCTGGGAACTCAGAACAGAAGTGCTCCAGGAGTGGAGCAGAGAAACCAAAGGGACCGCCTAGAAGTGGGGAGTGGAAATTGAATGGAAGGCCACCTGGCCAGGTGTTTGGTTTGCTCACTCATGTGTTCTGCCCGTGGCACAAAGGCCTTGATAAATAGTTGTTGTATAACTAAATAAATACATGAGTAGATGAACATTTAAACCTTTTAATATGTTGATTCCAATACTCTTGTATCTCTAAATGCTATACTGTGGAGGCAGTATATGTAGCTTTCTTGGATTTTATTGTGGAGAATTTGGGGCACTGTTTGAACAGAGATGGAAGAGGGAGCATGATGGGAGGCCCAGAGTCCCTGGAGGATTTATGCCGAACAGCAGTAAACATACATTTCTGACCGGGTTCAGATAAGAGATCAGTAAGGGGACATTTTGGAGTTGAAAATGGGGCAGTTTCTAAAATAAAAATAATTTTAAAAAGGAGAATTGTTTTTAACACAATGAAAGCATATACAACTCATATTGTATTGAAACCAAATCAATAACAATAGAGTCTCACAAGTTTTAAAATTAAAATGGAGAGCCTTACCACTTTTTAGACTTAGATGGAAACCTTCTGTCATTTTATGATGATCCTTCCAAGGCAGGCTCAGTTTGTGAATCTCTATGCACAATTTGGGTGGATGGGGACTATCCTTTTGTTCATAATTTCTACATCATAGTCCAGGTGTGCCTTGATTTACTTTTTCCAAAAAAGTTCAAAAACTTAAAACTCTTGTTACATTTTCAAAAAACTAGATTAAATATAGATTAATAAAAGAACTATTAGAGGTTGTTTAAATGACAAAAGCTATTTCTCAGTTGTCAACAAGAGTATAGAGAATTGAAAATAGTGAACTCGTTGATTTTAAAATTTGATTTAACTTAAAGAGAATTTAGAAGGAAACTACTTTACTTTTATTTTTTTTATCCATTTTACTTACTGGGTTGTATTTTATTTTTATTATTTTTTAAATAGTATATTGTCAAATTGGTTTCCATACTTTACTTTTAAATCAAAGTGTATCTTTAACATTTTCCTCTGAAAGTGAAATAATCATATTGTTGACCTTCTCTGATTTCTAGCCTTTCTTCAGTGTCTTTGGTGATTTTTATTTATATCAAAAATACATTTTCATATAAAAGGCATTCTGTGTCACCATTTTTACAGTTTGATATGCTGCTTTTTAGTCTGTTAAAATATTTATGATTTAAAAATTTATCTGGATTTGATAAAATATAAATTTCCAGTTTTTTAAATTTTTTAATGTTTATTTACTTTTGAGAGAGAGAGAGAGAGAGAGAGGCAGGCAGTGAGATAGGGAGAAAGAATCTGAAGCAGGCTCTAGGCTCAGAGCTGTCAGCACAGAGCCCGACACGGGGCTCAAACTCACAAGCGGTAAGACCATGACTTGAGTTGAAGTCGGACACTTAACTGGCTGAGCCACCCAAACGCCCCATAAACTTCCAGTTTTATATTTAGAAGAGGACCTGAGTAAAGAAGAGAAAAAGTGTGTTTTGCCACGCTGTGCTACTAACCCATTGACAAAGAGCAAGAGTAGAAGGTGTTGCCAATACAGAGAAAGAGCAAGGGCGTTATTTTGCTCCTCATCTGCAAATAAATATTGAAGCAGAGAATGCCAAGAAATCATGGCAAAACAATGAGAAAATTCATTCTATTAACTCATTTGAGAAAGAACAGAGCAGAATTATAAAATGACGCACAATGAAAGTGTCTAGAGAGATCCATGTGTAGAGGGAAACCATTACCTAGGTTGTCTATGGTCTCTGGTGACAGAAACCTCAAAGGAAATACCCTCTTTAATTTAGGAACAAACATAGCAGCATATATTCAATATCTTTCCAGGATTTCAGCACCCATATTAAGGGTAGGAAATACAATAAGATATAGCTGTAAAAAGAAAGAAATTAAGATTTTATTACTATATAATCTATCATACTGTTTAATAAATTTATTTACCAGAACATGTCTTTGAGACAATGAACAACCATTAAAATATATTAACACCAGCTCCAAAAGTCAGAATTTCAAGGATTTATTCAATCCCATGCACGAACATGGAGTTTGGCACTAAGGCATTTGAGTAGAGTTGGCATTGCTATTATGCCCAGGACTACGCGAGTCTCTTTCTCATCCTTAATCTCATGTGTAAACTCCCTTTCACAATTCAATGAAACAAATATTTCTTTCCTCAAATTACAGATGCAGACTTTAGAGAGGTGATGATAATTTACCCAAGATCACATAGCTGGTTAATCTGACAGCAAATCCAAGTACCATGTGTCTATCCAAACAGAAGGTGTAATAAACATGACTTACAGTGGAGAATAAAATAAAATAGGGAGCTAAAATAAAGTATGAAAGTACAGCTTCTATGGATAAAGGAGTCGTAGTATAAAGGACAGTTTTCTAAAGACAGCACAGAAGACTGACTGATTTTGCTGGGACCTAGTGCCACCACACTACAGTTGCTTTTTTGTGTGTCTGCCTTCATTCCTTCACTCCACTGTCAGTCCTAAATGACATAGTCCAGCCTCTAATGTCAAGAGGCATTAGATTTTGTTTTGATCTCTTTGTTCAGTCAATTTAAAGGACAAGATGTCAGAAAGAATAGATTGACTATTGACTGGAAGCCAAACCCCTGTGCCTTGATTTCAGACCCTTAGCAATTTGATTCCACTTACTTCTGTAACCTTGTTTCCCAGTGCTTTGCTCACCAACAATCCACCATTCATTTCCTGCCCAAACCCTGTTGTGTCTTGTGTGTCAGACTCTTTCCACAATATTTCCTTCCTCTCTATTAAGCTTATTGCCCAAATGTAGGCAATTTCTAACTGGTTTCAGGAGGGAAAAGGGGGTAGTTAATTTACCAAACAATTTTGAATATTAGGAGACATTTTCTCAATCATAACCCCAGCTTCTAAACTAAATATCCTCCTATCCTGCCATTCATCAACAAGAGTAGAACAATTCCTCTATTTATTAATATTGATTTAGATATATAAACATAGAAGTGCCTATGTGGCGCAGTTCCAACTCTTGATTTTGGCTCAAATTGTGATTTCACAGTTCATGAGGTCAAGCCTCATACCAGGTTCCACACTAAGCATGGAGTTTGCTTCAGATTCTCCCTCTCCCTCTGCCACTCTCCTGTTCACATGCTTTTTATCTCTCTCAGAATAAATAAATATTAAGTATACATACATATGTGTATAAATATAATTTAAGACTGTATATTTTACTTTAGAGACACTCAAAACAAGTATATAATCTTTCTTGGGTTCAGCACCCCATTAATATCTGAAATCCCCCAATTTAGAACTCTTTTCCCATGGAGGCCATAAGAATTATACCTGTTAGAGTGACTACAATGTGGGATAACATAACAGTAAAAGCTAGATGTTTGTTTTAATAAATATAGCAATAATATAAGAATGAAGACCATATGGGAACAGTGGAATTTAAAAAAAACCACACCAATTGTTAGTGTATATATCAAGAAAATTGTAATTAGCATCATAGGAAGAACAAAATGAGATAATCTGTAGAAGATAGTGATAAATAATATACTTACCTTGAGTGGATCAAATTCAGAAATAAAGAGTGAGAACTTGTCACGAGGAAGTGTGTAAAATGCTGTTGTTTTTTAAACCACACAATCAGAAAACAACCCAATTTGAAAACATGACAATGCAGAGTGATAAGTGAGTTACACTTAAGATTTATGTGAATACCAATAACAAATAACATTAAATGGATCTGATACTCTTGGTGCATTTTCTACATTAAATGTCATAATTTGTTCTGATTACAACCCCAAGAGGTATGTAGTATCCATCCCCATTTTACTCCTCCTAAAACTGAGGCATAAAGCCCAAAATCACAGAGCTCGAATGTGTCCAGGCTGGGAATGAAACCCACATCTGTCTGACACTAAAGCTGATTGCTTAGCATTCACAGATAGAGCTCAACATAAAATGCTTTAAAAGTAGAAGAAACTCACCAAATTACAGTACTTTATTTCCTCTCTTGGGTTGCATATCAGTAGAACAACTCTCTGTGCATCTTATAAAAACATGGTAGAGATGTTTTTAAATACATGATGTAGCCTCAGCACATTTATATCCATGAAATAGACGGACTTCATTTAATCAATGGTCTGGGAAATTTAATTTAGCTAAACTTAAGACATTTTTCTCAGAACAAAATTGGAAAAGAAAAATATGTATTTTCAGTACCAAACTGTAAAACACCTGTTGACTTTGGAAAATATGTAACACTATATTTTACCCCATGTGACTGATATTTTTCTTCCTGAATCACTGAATCTACTCAGGATCATCTTCCTCCCATGCAAAAAATTCAGGTATGTCTCTCTAATAATTTCATTCTAACAAACAACAGTCATTTAAACCTAATTATGGATCTTTCCAAAATCTATAATTTAGCTGTTTGGGAAAAGAATAAACCATTTATGATAAACATATACCTGCCACTACCCACTGTTGCCTCTATGAGAATCCACTTGTCTACAGTCAGAATATCTGCCCTTCTGAGTTTCACCTGGGGGCCCCTCTCTGAAGCCATTTTTTATTCCCTCAGTGGTACAGCCCTTCATATGAGGCGTCTAGGCCTCTCCCTGTGCCTCAGGAAAACCAGGGCATTTTGTATTGATTATATGAGCCACTAGCCAATATTTACAAATAGAACATCCCAAACATATGTCCCAAATTTGAGGATAATATGCCCAATAATTTTTACATGACGTAATGACACAAAGACAGGAATTTAATTTTATTTCTATAGATTACCTAACTCCCCTTTTATTCTATATGGAGACACCGGAATGATATTAAGCATTTTTTTTTTTGAGAGACGGAGAGAAACAGCACGAGAACGGGAGGGTCAGAGAGAGAGGGAGACACAGAATCTGAAACAGGCTCTAGGCTCTGAGCTGTCAGCACAGAGCCCAAGGCGGGGCTCGAACCCACCAGCTGTGAGATCATGACCTGAGCCAAAGCCGGACACTTAACCAACTGAGCCACCCAGGTGCCCCTAAGCATTTCAAGACAGATGTGTGTATAATTTATCCCCACAGTAGCTCTCGAGTCCATGCTTATTTGGAATGATTTTGCAAAACAAAGAATGAAATACAAACTGATTAAATGCAGATATTATTCTCAGGTGGCTCCTTCAGTTAAGTGTCTGACTCTTGACTTAGCTCAGGTCATGATCTCCTAATCTTGAGATTGAGCCCCGTGTCAGGCTCTGTGCTGACAGCATGGAGCCTGCTTGCGATCTCTCTCTCTCTCTCTCTCTCTCTCTCTCTCTCTCTCGGATTCTCTTTCCCTCTCCTTCTGCTCCTCCCAGCTCTCTCTCTCTCTCAAAATTAAACAGATATTAAGAAATTAAAAATAATAAATTAGCCTTAAGAAATCCAAGCTTCTAAACTCAGGCTAATATTTTCCTACAAATTTATTTTTCAAAATCACATGAAGTGTAGACACCTCAATGCCATCACTAAGACCTATTGTTCAAAATGAGCAAATTAAGTAAAAAATAAATAAAATGAGCAAAACTAACAATATACAAACTAGAGATTTCCAAATATTTCACTCTTCCCAAGCTTTTAAAAATGGAGAGCAGATGCTGCTGATATTCCAAGGAGACAGAGAAGGAACCTTGTTATGAACAATTTTTAAATCCTCTTTACCGATTCATTCTGAAACTTCAGAACAACAGTAAGATAAGTCAGTTTTATCCAGAGAATATAAACATGATCATGAGCACTAATGATTCCTGTGTGCAAATTAAGAATTTTGAACTACTGTTGGTAGGGCGCATACTGAGATGTACATATCAGGGAAGGGAGATGGAGATGTGTTTTGTGGTTGGTTGGTGTGTTGTTGGTATGCCTGTTTGTTTTTTGTTTGCTTGTTATTTTTGGTTTTGTTTTGTTTGTCTTATGTTTTAGAAATAAAAATCCAGAGTTTCTATCATATATTATGAGATCAAAGTCTGTGGCTACTACTGATTGACCTGTGATGTGTTTGGCTGGTAATACCTGGGCCCATTTAAGTTAGATGCTGTTTAGGCAATGAGCTGTGCTTTTTTTTCTAGGAAGTAGTCTTGCTGCATAAACAAAGCACCTGTCATTTTATTCATTATTTTCGCAGGATTCAGATTTGTACCTCTGTCATTAGGTCAGTGGCCATGCCAGGATTTATCACCTCATGAGTTTAAGATCAATCAATTGGTTTTCAATGTTTATTTATTTTGAGAGAGAGAGAGAAAGCACGCCTGCGAGCACAAGGGAGGGGCAAACAGAGAGAGATTCTTTCAAGCAGTCTCTGGATGCTATCAGTGCAGAGACCAAACCGGGGCTCGATCCATCGAACTGTGAGATCATGACCTGAGCCGAAATCATAGTTGGCTGCTTAATGGACTGAGACAAGCAGGCACCCCCTAATATCAATCAATTGTTTTTAGTTGCTAGTTTTATTCTATTATAAAATACAAAAGGTCATCTCTTATTTAAAGATTGCTTAATGTTTATTTTATTTTTGAGAGAGAAAGAGACAGTGTGAGCAGGGGAAGGGCAGATAGAGAAGGAGACACAGAATCCAAAGCAGGCTCCAGGCTCCAAGTTGTCAGAGCCTGAATCAGAGCTTGAACCCACAAATTGTGAGATTAGGACCTGAGCCAAAGTCAGATGCTTAACCCACTGAGTCACTCAGGCTCCCCAAGAGGCCAATTCTCAATGGCCCAAATACAGTATAGCCCTTTCTGTGCCACAGTCCTGGTTTGTTTTTTCAGTTCCAGGGGAAATTGTGAGGGTTTAATATGATTAAAATTTTTTAAGATAAATCTAATTCTCAAAAATCAGTAACAACTAAAGTTATTTTTTCCAAAATTCAGAAAATGTATGTTGACTGTCAGGTTGGTAGCATTTACACTTAAAATTGTGTATCAATCAACTACTACTGCATAACCACCACAAAACTTTAATAACACACAAAAATAAGCATGGATTTTTCAGTTATGTGTCTATGAGTTATCTGTGGTTGGGCTGATCTAGGCTGGGCATGGCTGTACTTGTTCAGGACAGAGAGTTGCATCCACATATGCCTCTCATCCTTCTTGAACTAGACAGGTACTCAGGATATATTCATCTTATGGAAATGGAAGAGGCAAAAGATAACCCAAGCACATTTCATGCCTTTTCTTACTTTATTTTCACTGTATCACATTGGCCAAAGCAAATCACATGGACAATCAAAGAGTAGAGGAGTATACTATGTCCATGGTCAGGTTACAGGAAATATATGGATGCATAATGCTGCTACATGGGAGTGAGAATTATGCACAAGACTTAAAACTACCATAACTTGTGGGAGAAAATGCAATATTTACACAATAGAATCACTTTGTTGGAAAAGATGAGAGTCCTCAGAGTTCCACATCATACAATTTATTTGTAATCAGCTTCCTCTGTCACTCATTTCCTATTCATTCCTACACCTTGCTTGTTCTTCTAGAATGTCTTCCTCCTTTTCCTCGATCCATTTTTATTCATCCTTTAAGCTCAGCACATACACTACTCTTTATAGAAAGTAAATTCTGACCATTCTGGTGCAGGTCAATACACATGCATGTCTCACTAGCCCGGCACTTTCCATGTTGCATTGTAATGATCTATATATCAGTCTCTCCAGAAGGATAAGAGCCCCTTTGAATCTTTTGTTTCTAACATTGCATGTAGCCAGTACTAATTTATATTTATTGAAGGAAGGCAATGAAACAAAAGAAGACAAAAAGACACAGTCTGTGCCTTCAAAACTCATGTCGTATGCCCTAAAACACTTCCTTAATAGTTTTATACAAGTGAATTTAAAAGATAAAAATCAAATTTATTTCCTTGATGAAATGAAGTCACATAAGTAAATTATCCATTTAAAAGTAGTACTCTGGTGTCTTCTTTAAAATGATGTAACATGTATTCTCCAAAACTAATTGCATTTTTTTTACACAGAATTATAATACATGTAGGAGATGAATAAGTGAAGTGTAGTCATCACCTATACAAGCTTGAGCTTAGTTGTTAATCACATGTAAACTACTGAACTGCTGTATTAGAAGGAAATGCAACCTCTAATTCTGAATGGTTGTTAAAAATTACATGATAATATCAGGCATCACCCTTTTCGATTATAAAGTGTGAATCATTGAAGCAATTAAAACACAGCACTCAAATCTCATTAAAGGCATATGAAAACAAACCTTAGAATGACTCTTTTATTCAGTTAAAAAAAGAAACTTGAAATTATACCTAGCAATATGGGTCGACTTCCCAGCCAGAAATAATTTTTGAAAATATTTACCTAAACCAGAATTACTTTAATATTTAGTTTTAGATATTTAATTAATTATAAATTATTTAATTCAAAAACACATACATATCCCTAAGCATTTTTAGTGTTTTAGCAGTCATGGCCTCATGTTCTGGTATATAGCCTCTCATTAAGAACCTGAAAAGTATTTATTACTTTAATCATTATAGTAATCAACTGATAACTTTTTCAAATAGTTTAATTCAGGGGTGCCTGGGTGTCAGTCGGTTAAGTGGCCAGCTTCAGCTCAGGTCATGATCTCACAGTTCGTGGGTTCAAGCCCTGGATCAGGCTCTGTGTTGACAGCTCAGAGCCTGGAGCCTGCTTCTGATTCTGTGTTCCACACCCCGCCCCTGCCCCTCGCCTCTCTGCCCCTCCCCCACTCATACTCTGTTTCTGTTTCAATAATAAATAAACATTAAAAAATTTTAAAAAATAGTTTACTTCATTTAATGACTTTTGTGAAGAAATGTACTGTGTCATTCAGCATTTTATAAAGATTCTTTTTAATTATTTGTGGAATAGTAAATTAAAAAGCCTATACCAAGAGTATAATATGTATGAGATCTCACTCGAGGTATGAGTAAGAGTGTTTTTTTTCCAGAGTATGATTCCTCTCATCACATACCAAGTTTGTATTGTAAATCAATTTAATCTAGAAATTAGCATGGTATCTGGTACATTTGTCCTTCAGGTAAAACATGGTGTGTATTTTTAATATAATTAAATGCAAAAATATGAACTATCTATTAAGTAAATTATTAGGCTGAATCATATGAAGTTGACAATATGTATTGCTTTTTTTTAACCTACAAAAATGGAAAATGCACATGGTTCAACCTAATAAAAATAACGGAACACTACACATGCATATGTGTCCCTTCAGGAATCTTAGTGCTTTACCAACATTAGACTTTTTAAGTTAGCATAAATGTTATCCTTTTTTAAAATACACACATTAACAGACAAAAACTATAAAAAAGAGTGTAAGACATGCTATTTGGAATCTAATATTCAAACGTAGGCAAATTTTATAAAATGAGAAGCCATTTTTCTTTATCTCTCACCTCAACAAAAATTGCAAATAGCTATTATTCACAAGGCAGGAAAAGTAATATTCCTGTTCTTTGTGGGAGTACAAATCTGTATAACCACTTTGAAGAGTAAGTGGACAACATTTATCAAAATTTAATGTCATACATACTCAAGATCCTAGCAATGTATTATTGAACTTCATCCCACAAATATCATAGGGTAAAGGGCAACTGTGCAACTGGACCCTCTTTGAGAAAATGAAATGTGTCTATATGTGTATACCCACAAAAATCATAGAGACATAAAATCTATAAAAATATTTTTCTATGGGATTGGTTCAGGGAGGAGGTCTTCTTTTAAAATTATATTTCCAATGAAGGGGAATAAAGCATCAGGATCACTTAGCTTCTTACTTTTATGTTTAAAAAACACTGTCTGTATTAAAATTGCTTTAGAACAGAACAAAGAAATGTTATTCCCCCACCTTCACAGCCAAAGAAGGAAACACACTGCATACATTCTGTGACTATATGATAATAGTAATAATATGGAATGAGCTTTCATTGTTTAATGTGGTAAACCTCTTTTATTCTTTCTCCTTCCAGGTTTATTCAGTTGAACTTATTCAGGCAATTACAACCACTAATTACTTATGTCTTTTCTTGTGCTGACGAGATCTTTAGCTAAAATCAAACAAAGCCACACATATATGCATACCGACAGCAGGACTCTGTATCTGTGTTTCTCTTTTTCACACACATATACATACGCACACACCCCCAGATCAGCCATGTAGTAGGTACTAAGTACCATTTTAAGACAGTTTGAAAAGTGTAAACACTGCTAGTCTTTAAATTACATTCATTTAATTCTCCTAATCAAGTGATGAAAGGAAGGAAAGGAAGAAAGAGGAAATGGAAGAGAGGCAGAACATAAAATGAATGCAGAGTGGAAAATTTGCTATTAAGTCAATTTAAACACATATTCATTGGCTAAATTTGCAAAATATTTTGAAAGTTAACATGACTCAGGATTATGTAAAGAGACTGCTAGAAAAGCAAAGATCAAATAACCTGTTAGATCAAGCAAAGCTACATTTATTAGTGCCTTCAGACGGGAATCAGAACAGAGTATGCATAAAGTCTCAAAACGTGGGCAGTGATTTTGAGGTGGGTCTTCAAAGTAAAGGAATTAGTTGAGATCTGGCAGAATTTATGACATAACTCTGGGTTGGTGAATGGGAGTATCAAGGCAGAGATTCTGAATTCTGTCTTTATGCTTAAGCAGTTAGTATTGGCAAGTAAACTAAGGTTCAATCTTAATTTCCAGGAGTAGAAACAATAGCTCAGATGTTTTCACCTGTCCTCTGTACTGCTTAGCAAACATACACACACACACATACACACACATACACACACACACACACACACACACGACAGCCCCCTCCTGAGGACAGAATTTGTCACAGAATTGTTTAGTACAGAAATAGGAAAATTATTTTGGTTATGTCTTAATATCATATTCCAAAAATAATTCCAATGTGAAATGTTAAATAAATTTCATTACTTATACTTTCCTTTACATAAATCTCTATATGTTTTTATATAACTCAGTAATATATATGTATATATATTATATACAATAAATGCATTTATACATAAATATTTAGACATAATTTTATATAAAATAAGCTGTTTTCCTTATTTTTAAATATTCCTAAAAGTATACTATTTTGGTATGTAGAATTATGGTGTAGTTAGGAATGTACAATGATTTAGTTTACCAGCTCCCTTTTATTAGACTTTTAGTTGGTTTTCAACATTTGGCTATTATAAATGCTGCGCTAATGAACATCTGTGCATATAAATCTTTGACCTCATCTCTCATTATCTTCTTAGGACAGATTTCTAGAAATAAAGTTAATTGCCAAAGAGTGTCCATCTCTATTTACTATAAAATTATTAGTGAAATGATTTATGACTTTACCATGATCACAGTTTCAGTCTTCCTGTAGCTTTTGAGAATATTATATGACAGATGCTATTATAGACAACAGATGATTTACATGTTTTAACTCTTGTGGTTGTTTATTATAGATGAAACCCTGGAGTTATTTTCTTTAGAAACTGAAGACTGTTTTATCTATGCCACTCATTAAAAAAGAAAATCCAAAGTATTATATTAAGTACTTCATCCTTCCTCTTACTAAGATTTTTGGGTTTTGTTTTGTTTTGTCTGCTTTGTAAATTGGTCTGACCTATTGTCAATCTAAAAGTTCTGGTATTCTTCACTAATATCAAGGTCTTAACCTGTTTTCTGGCCCAATGCCAATTTGAGTAATTGCATATTTCCAGATTTCTGCCAGATTCATTTAGGAAAGCTATTCTCTTCCTCCTGGGAAATGACAACACAATGTCACTTTTACTGTAAAAGTGTGAATTTTTAAAAGTAGACTGGATCATAAGCAGGAAAAGTTTACCATAATCGTACCTCAGCTCAGGAAACCTGTAGCCTTCTACCTAAAATTGCATTTTTTAAAAAAGTTGTCTTATGCATAGCTCTGAAGAACATCACACCAGTGTGCACACTATATCATGCACTTGTTAGAGACACTCTATTGTCTAAGGACTATACATTAGTGAACTTGCATCAGTACATCTGTTGGAAATATTTTTTCTACATGTGTTCCAAATCAGTGTTCAATAATTTGGGTAGTTTGTATCTGAGGCAAAAGTGTGACCTCAAAAATTATAAGAAACAAAGTTCTCAATGAGATACTATTGGGAAAAAAAATCCTATTCAGCCACTTGAATGCTATGAAATACTGATTGTTTTTGACTCTGACCTATGTTATCTCTGACCAAAGAAAGAAGTGTTGGGAAACACAAATTACTGAAAATTCCGATTATTTACAGCTATCAGATGAGATTTGAGTGGTTATTATTTTTGGCTTATTGTCGATTCAAACAAATCATTAATGAGAGTTGAAGAGTAGTGTTTTATATTTTTTTCCAGCTGGAACTCAAATGTTGCTTTATTTTATCATGTAAAGTATCAGTGGATATACATTTGATATCCAATTTTGTGATATTTATGTAGTATCACACATATTTCTATTTGGCTTTTTAAAAAGAGTTTTGCACATCTAAGCAAATGTAACAGCTCCTTGTTCTCATATATAGACAACATATATGTAAGGAAACAAAACTCTATTGTAGACTAAATTCATATAAGCTAATTTAAAATCCCAAGGTTTTTTTGTTTGGTTGTGTTTGTTTTCTTTTAAGTTAGCATGCTGCTTCCAGGAGAAGAGTTTTCCATAGAAGTTTTATTAAAGGGCACTTGGGTGGCATAGTCAGCTAGGCATCTGACTCTTGATCTCAGCTCAGGCCATAATCTCAGGGTTAGATCATCAGGCCTTGCGCTGATGGTGCAGAGCTTGCTTGAGATTCTGCCTCTCCTTCTCTCTGACCTCCCCGTCTTGTTCTCTCTTTCTCAAAACAAATAAATAAAAACTCTAAAAAATTAAAAAAGCTTTATTAAAACCAAACTGACTGATGTTTATACAAAATTTGCCATTCCTAAGAAGTGATATGTTCACCAATTAACTATAGAAATCATATATATTATCATGTTTGAAAAGATAGATACAAAATTTTCTATTAATTTTTATTTTTACATATTAAACTTAAGAAATGTGTAAAAATAATGAAGATGAATTATAGATGCAGGATACTGAAATTAAGAGTAAGGTTTCCAAACTCAAAATTCTTGGGCTCCAATCACACATTCTCCACTTAGTTACTTAGGCAAGTAACCAATAAAGGGGGTAAATTATAAAAATAAATAAATAAATAAATAAATAAATAAATAAATAACCCCTTGTAAAGTCAATGGTATTTCTACATCCAGAACAAGACCATAGATTGTACTGACCAAAATGAGTTATGTACTTTCCATATAAAGGGTGCTTGTCAAAAGATGTCTTTATTAGAAACAGAATTGAGATCCTTGTAAAAGTAAAATACTACCACGATCTCCTCATTAGGTGCTTTTCTACCTTTTCCCTCTTACATTGAAGCTTTCTCCCTTCAGTTTCATCAAGATTTCTAGTCCATTAGACTTGAAAGATGTGTAAACTAGTACAATGTAAAGCAGCAATTGCTAAAGAAATTAATAATGGCTTTCACAATACACCTTACTTGTGATTTTTTTCCCTTTAAATAAAGGCAGAAGCAGACAAGAGCAGCCTGAACCAGCAAGAATACTTCTTTAGCAGCAGTTCAACTAAAAAAACCTCCAAAACCCAAAAACAGCAAAAAAAACCCTCTTCACTTGCACCGTTCCACCTGATACTCAAAATAACTCTAAAGCAATCATTTGAATTTTTTTTAAAAAATCTCTATTCTGATGAGTTCATTTATTGATTTTTAATTAAACTACCTTGTGTTTTGGGATAAACTCAATTTTCCTATGGTATATTTTCTTTTGTTCAATTATCATTATCACTGCTGGATACAGTTTACTAATTTTTTGTTTAGGATTGTTTTGCATCTGTGCTCATTATGAGACAATTTTGTCATGTTATTTTTTTTCTAAGATTTTGTAAATTTAATCCAAACTCTCACATTTACTGCAATGATGTTACTAATAATATCCTTTGGCTACTTGTCCATAACTTAGTCTTCATTATGAGTTTTGGTAATTTGTGAACCAAATTTGTCAACACATGAAAGACTAATCAAGAAATAAGATATGATGGCAGGAACTAAATCCAAACTTATCAATAACTAATAATATTTATAAATAGATTAAGTTAAAAGGCAAATGTTATAAAGTAAAAGGATGGAAATATATATCAAAGGATTTTTTAAAAAGAAAACATTTAGTGACTTTAATACTAAGCAGAATGACAGGTAAAAAAAATGCTAGAAACAGAGTAACTTCACAGTGCTAAAAGCGTCAATACACCTATAATTTGTAATGATTTTAAATTGTTTTCAGTGCATTCAAGAACTTTAGACTCACATTCTTTTTAGACACATGAGATGATTTAGGAAAAGTTATCATAAAAAGACTCTAAAGCAAATCCTTCCTACTTCAAAGAACTCTGAGCATGCAGAGAATTTTCTCTGACATTAGTGTTGTTAAAGAAATAAGAAACATCTTATATAACCAATGCTTTAAGGAAAATATCATAATTGATATTAGAAAATATTTTAAACTCAATGATAATAAAAATGTTACATGTCAAAACTTGGAAATGTAATTAAAGCAGTATTTAGAAATAAAGTAAGAGCCTTAAAACCATATATTAGTAAAGAAAAAGGGTTAAGTTTAATGATCCAAGCAAGCATTTTAAGAAACAAAGTGAAACAAAGAGAAAGAAAAGTAAAACAGTCCCAAATAAAAAGAAAGTAGAAGAATAACAGAATTGATGAAATACAAACATTTGAAAGAGAGGCTCAAAGGGAAAAAGAAAGCCAAAAGTTGATTCTTTTTGTTAAGAAAGAAGAAATAAATTTGACAAACCATCATGAAATTCATATGGACGTAAAAACAGCCAATAATAGCCAAGAAAAGTTTTAAGATTAGGAAGAGTGGTGTGGAGTTTTCTCTACTTAATTTCAAGACTTACTACAAAGCTTTGGTGACTGGTATTCTTGAATTTATGTGGGAAAAAAACAAAAGAAGAGAAAGCTGAGAAACAGATCATGCATGTATGTGAACTTAGTATATGACAGTGTAGACATAAACAATGATGAAACAATCAGTAGTGAAACAATTATCTATTTAATAAATGTGTTGGGACAGTAGCTTACTAAAGAAAATAAAATATGGAATCTACCTCACCACTTTTATGAAATAGATTTCAGATAAAGAATGAAATCAGCTCTTGTTACTGCCTTTACTTTAAAGTCCAGTTTGTCTGATATAAGTATGGCTACTCCAGCTTTCTTTTGGCTTCCAGTTGCATGTTAGATATTTCTCCATCCCTTTACTTTCAACCCAAAGGTGTCTTCCGGTCGAAAATGAGTCTTTTGTATACAGCAAATAGATGGGTTTTGGTTTTTTATCCATTCTGCTACCCTGTGTCATTTGGTTAGAGCATTCAGTCCATTTACATTCAGTGTTATTATTGAAAAATGTGGGTTTAGAGTCATTGTGTTCTCCCTAGAATTCATGTTTATAGTGGTGTCTCTGGCACCTTGTATTCTTTGCAACATTTCCCTCATAGAATCCATCTTAGGATTTCCTGTAGGGCTGGTTTGGTGGTCATGAATTCTCTCAATTTTTGTTTATTTGGGAACACTTTTATCTTTCCTATTTTGAATGACAAGCTTGCTGGATAAAGGATTCTTGGCTGCATGTTTTTTCTGCTCATCACATTGAAGATTTCCTGCCATTCCTTCCTGGCCTGCCAAGTTTTATTAGATAGGTCTGTAACCACTCTGATAGGTTTCCCTTTGTATGTGAGGGCCTAAAGTAAAGGCAGTAACAAGAGATGAAGAATGACATTATATAATAATTACAGGAT
>NC_043706.1:53907033-53908119 GCF_006229205.1 Suricata suricatta
TGTTGTCCAGTTTGTTGGCATATAATTTTTCATAGTAATCTCTGATGATTGCTTGTATTTCTAAGGGATTGGTTGTAATAGATCCTTTTTCATTCATGATTTTGTCTATCTGGGTGCTCTCTCTTTTGTTTCCGAGGAGCCTGGCTAGAGGTTTATCGATTTTGTTTATTTTTTCAAAGAACCAACTCTTGGTTTCATTGACCTGCTCGATTGTTTTGGATTCTATATTGTTTAATTCTGCCCTCATCTTTATTATTTATTTTCTTCTGCTGGGTTTGGGGTGCTCTTACTGCTTCCTTTCTAGTTCCAATAGGTGCTCTGTTAAATTTTGAATTTGCGCTTTTTCTACTTTGTTGAGATTGGCCTGGATTGCAATATACTTTCCCCTTAAAACTGCCTTTGCTGCGTCTCAAAGATTTTGGATTGTTGTATTTTCATTTTCGTTGGTTTCCATATATTTTTTAATTTCTTCTCTAATTGCCTGATTAACCCAATCATCCTTTAGTAGGGTGGTTTTTAACCTCCACATTTTTGGAGGTTTTCCAGACTTTTTCCTGTGGTTAATTTCAAGTTTCATAGCATTGTGATCTGAAAGTGTGTGTGGTATGATCTCTATTCATTTATACTTATGGAGGCCTGCTTTTTGCCCCAGTATGTGGTCTATCTTGGAGAATGTGCCATATGCACTCGAAAAGAAGGTGAATTTCCTATCTTCAGGATGCAAAGTTCTAAATTTATCTATCAGTTCCATCTGTTGCAATGTGTCATTCAGGTCCATTGCTTTTTTAGTGATTTTTCTGTCTGCTTGATCTATCCATTGCTGTCAGTGGAGTACTAAAGTCCCCTGCAATTAGCACATTTTTATCAATAAGATTGTTTCTGTCTGTGATTAATTGTTTTATGTATTTGGGCGCTCCCAAATTTGGCACATAGATATTTATAATTGTTAGCTCTTCCTGATAGAGAGATCCTGTAATTATTATATAATGTCATTCTTCATCTCTTGTTACTGCCTTTACTTTAGGCCCTCACATACAAAGGGAAACCTATCAGAGTGGTTACAGACCTATCTAATAAAACTTGGCA
>NC_043706.1:53908219-53932616 GCF_006229205.1 Suricata suricatta
TCAAAACTCTCAAGGAGAAATTAGGAAAAAACCTCCTAGACCTCCACTGCAGCAATTTCCTACTCAACACATCCTCAAAGGCAAGGGAAATGAAAGCAAAACTGAACTCTTGGGACCTCATCAAGATAAAAAGCGTCTGCACTGCAAAGGAAACAATCAAGAAAATTAATAGGCAACCGACAGAATGGGAAAAGATAGTTGTAAATGACATATCAGATAATGGGCCAGTATCCAAAATCTACAAGGAACTTACCAAACTTCACACCCACAAAACAAATAACCCAGTGAAGAAATGGGCAGAAGGCATGAACAGACACTTCTCCAAAGAGGACATCCAGATGGCCTACAGACACATGAAATGATGCTCAACATCACTCGTCATCAGGGAAACACAGATCAAAACCACACTGAGATACCACCTCACGCCAGTCAGAGTCAAGGGGGAGAAGATATTTGCAAATTACCCCAAATCTAAAGAGAACTTATTAACCCAACACCCAAAACCCAAATAATCCAACGAAGAAATGGGCAAAATACATGAATAGACACTTCTGCAACAGTGATATCCAGATGGCTGACAAACACATGAAAAAAAATGTTCAACATCACTGATCATCAGGGAAATGCAAATCAAAACCACAATGAGATATCTCCTCACACCTGTCAGAATGACCAACGTTAACTTATTGGCAACAAAAGATGTTGGTGAGGATGTGGAGAAAGAGGATCTCTTTTATACTGCTGGTGGGAATGCAAACTAGTGCAGCCATTCTGGAAAACAGTACAGAGGTTCCTCAAAAAATTAAAAATAGAACTACCCTATGATCCAGCAATTGCACTACTAGGTATTATCCAAGGGATACAGGTGTGCTGTTTTGAAGGGGTACAATCACCCCAATGTGTATAGCAGTGATATCGACAATAGCTAAGGTACGGAAAGAGCCCAAATGTCCATCAATGGATAAATGGATAATGAAGATGTGGTATAAAGATAAACACACACACACACACACACACACACACACACACACACAGGAGTATTACTTGGCGATCAAAGAGTGAAATCTTTCCATTTGCAACTACAGGGATGGAACTACAGTGTATTATGCTAAGCAAAATTAGTCAGGGAAAGACAAATATCATATGACTCCACTCATATAAAGAATTTAAGATACAAAACAGATGAACATAGGGAAAGAAGGAAAATAATATAAAAAGAGCGAAAGGAACAAAACATAAAAGACTTTTAAATATAAAGAACAAACAGAGGGTTGCTGGAGGGGTTGTAGGGGGATGGGCTAAATGGGTAAGGGGCATTAAGAAATCTACTGAAATCATTGTTGCACTGTATGCTAACTAACTTCGATGTAAATTAAAACAATAATTAATTAAAAATAAGAAAGAAGGCTTTAATAAAACTATAATATTTCCTTCCTTCCTTCCTTCCTTCCTTCCTTCCTTCCTTCCTTCCTTCCTTCCTTTCATCCTTCGTTTCTTGAGACATACAAGTGGGGGAAAGATAGAGATAGAGACAGAGAGAGCATCCCAAGCAGGCTCCGTGCTGTCAGTGCAGAGCCTGACACAAGGCCAGAATTCACAAAACCGTAAGATCATGATCTGAGCTGAAACCAAAAGTTGGATACTTAACCAACTGAGCCACCCAGGTGCCCCAGTAATATTTTCTTTCTTTAAGACAAATTGGGAGGTGCCTGGGTGGTTCAATCAGCTAAGCGTCCAACTTTTGATTTTAGCTCAGGTCTTATCTCATGGCTTGTGAGTTTGGGCCCCATATCTTTCTCTCAAAATAAATTTAAGAAAATTAAAAAAAAGACAAATTGGTTAAATGCAAAATGTTAATATTAGTTGGCGAATCCATGGAGGTGTGTTATAATATATTGTATATATCTTGCTATGTTGCAAATATTGATTAATTTAAAAATTGATTCAGAGATATCAATTTGTTTTGTAAACTGACACAAATTAAATCAAACAATTATTTCTTAATGGCTATATTCATACAGTATTTGTGTTCCTAACACATTCACACTGATTTTTCCAGATCTTCATAAAAAGATGATAGTCATCAAAAACTATAGCATTATCTTTGAATTATGAGGCTAATATCATATGTTATAATAAGAATAGTTCACATGGCAATAGACAATGACAATTTACCTAAGTGATGATGATTTTGGCATTGCTTCATAATTCAAATTCAGCATGCTGCCAGGATAGTAACATACACATAGTATGCCTTTGGTCAAAAAAGCACTGTATATATTCAATGGTAAAACCAACCTGTAAGAGTAATCAAGGTCTAGAGAGTTTTGGTCATACAGTATTAAGACAATAAAATTTATATTTACTACATTAATTAATTAATTAATTACATTAAGTTCAATTTTACTGACCTCTCACTATGTGCTGAGCAGAGTATCAAAAATTTTATATATTTTGTTTGATAATCACAATAACTCAGGAGGTAATTACCCATTTTACTGATGGGGAAACTGAGGCTTAGTGATCAAATAATACACCTGAGATCAGAGTAAGTGGTAGAGCCCAGAAAATGCAGTCCAGAATGGTTCAAAGCCCTGGCCATTAATGACAACTTAATAATTATCAAATAAGTTATTTTCTCCATAAAGGAGAATGATGTTTTCTATGACATGTTAGCTAGCATTATTCTGAGCTGTTGAAGCATCTGTGCATTTTAGTGTTGGACAATTTTTATCTAGCATCAAATTTAAAGTGATGCAGGAAGTGCGAAGATCAGAGGTGGTTTATTATTTGACTGGATGAGAGTTCACTAATAAATTAAGCATTTTTCAGAAATAGTATTTTTATGTCAGAAAATATTTGAATCTTACCAAATCATATAAAAGAACATGGAATCAAAATGGTGGAAGCTTTGCAAATTATTAAAACACTGGAAATTTGAAATATAGTCAAAATTTCCTCATAAAGTATTAGGCAAAATAGTTCCTTACTAGTTTTAGAAAGTTGTTGTAGTCACAAATTCATAGTTTTACAAAATATGTCCTTGAAGACTAATCAGAGAATTTCAGTGAAGCTGACATAGTCTGCTACACATGAAGAAAATTTAATGTTTTTGTTTGCATATTTTCTTTTTTCCTTTTAATTTTTTAAAGTTTATTTATTTTGAGAGAGAGAGAGAGAGAGTGAGCACAAGAAGGGTAGGGGCAGAGATGGAGAGAGAATTCCAAGCAGACTCCATGTTGTCAGCATAGAGCCCACATGGGGCACGAGCTCATGAACCATGAGATCATGACCTAAGCCGAGATCAAGAGTCGGAGACTCAATCGACTGAACCACCCTGTCGCCCTTGTTTACATATTTTCTATACTATCTGTAGTTATATATGTAAGTCTTCTTATTTATACACAAGAAATGCTGTACTCAAGGTATTGAAAGGCACGCTTTTGAGAAATCGTAGGGAAAGAAGAATGATTGGGCGTGGCTTGCAATCCAGCACAAACTCAGTACAAAGAGCACTGGAAAGGAGGCGTGTCAACTTACACACAAGATTGAGTCTCCTGCGGCAAAACATTTTGCAGATAATAACTTAATGGGGACCACATACACTCAACACTACACTTGTAATACACAAGTACTTGCACATCTTTTAAAACTGCTTTACTTAAGGCAGACATATTGAACTCACTGATAGAAGTTATATATTTTATTTAAAAAAATCAATGTTCACTAATGTAAGAAGAAAAGGATGGTTTTGATACCACTTTTATTCCAATTTCACTTTGCTTCCTTTAGTTTCATGGAAGATTTTATTTGCCACAATTTTCTTATTTGTGTAGGACCTTTACAGATCAGTATAGCTTATCATGTGTTCTTCCCTTGAAGATCATTTTTATATTTTACCTCTTATTGTAAAGTATATGTTTGAGCAGTGGATGATATACTACACTCTGGTTTGTTTATTGGTCTGCCCTACTTCAGTCATCTGTTTTCAGTTGATTTGAGAACTTTTTTTTCTGAAACAGTGGGTGTTATCATCATTGTACTATCATAGAATCCTTGAATACTAGGATATTCAAAGGGAAGTGAAGGAAATGAACAAATAACATAGTGTAATGGTTAAGAGCATGGGATTTGGAATAAGATGGAATGGGTGTTAGTTGCAATTTTGCCATTTTTAGCTAAGACAATTTTGTTTCCTCCCTTGGAAAATGAAAATATTAATAAGGTCATTCTTTACACTTTCTAGATCATTGAAGATACAAGTCTTTTATAATTTCACATATTGACTGAGGTCTTCATAATTTAGCTTTTTATTTGAGCAGTGGTGTAAGACAGATAAGTAAGCCTGAAACATGTTACTCAACTCTTTTCTACTAGTATAGAGAGTTGGCTTTCTTTGGAATGCCTGAAGAACTTTCAAATTATGTAATTTTTGATAGGTAACCTATAACATTCAACATACATGTTTCACTGTTTTCTTTATTCAACAGATATTAACTGCATCCCATGTAATCAGCCAAGCATGACTCAAATGATGAGAGTTTGGTATTAAACAAAGGAAGCAGTATTTTATATTCACAGAACTAACTTTTGAATCCATTCTTCTTACAGGTTACATTAAAACCTACCAGTAAATGGTTTTATACAAAGAAATATAATAGTTATGTCATTGAAAAATTAATATGGTGCATAATAACAAAAGAACCACACTCATGTCTACAGAATTTGAAAAATAAATTTAATAACTAGCATGGTGGTAATTTTGGTTATGTATAAGATTTCTTTCATACTTAAATTATACTTAAAAGGGGCCATATCCTTAATTTTCAGACTTTCAAAGGATGTATTAACACCATATATTGTGTGCCACAGCAACTGTTTATAAGAACAGGTGGTTTCATTTGAAAATATGTCATGGAGTATCACAACTGTCCATTATTTAGTGAGAATTTTTCATTACTCTATAAAATGTTGATAATGAACTTGAGTTTCCAAGCTATCTGTATTTTATATTTCCATATAAGTATATATGCAAAACAGAATGTACAGAACAAAAATCACCACTGTTTTCTAAATTATTTGAGTGATAATAGAGAATAAAACTAAAAAGTCTGATGTTTTATTATAAAAGAATCATCTGCTTTAACGGAGCATCTCTGGGAGTATTTTTAAGCTTTCTCTTTTTTTAATGATTTGGAAGCTTTTTAAAAAAATTATTTATTTTGAGACAGAGGCAGCTTGAGTGTGTGTGTGGGGGGACAGAATGAGAGGGAGAGAGGAGAATCCCAAGCAGACTCCAAGCTGCCATTGCAGAGCTGATGTGGGGCTTGAACTCATGAACCATGAGAACCTGAACCGAAACCAAGAGTTGGACACTTAACTGACAGAGCCATCTAGGCACCTCTAAACAATTTCTTAGTAAATTAAGAGAATTTAAAAAACCCACACAATTAAATAGCACTGAAGATACCTAGCTGAACACAGAGTTTTTTTTATCACAAAAAGAAGGAAGAATGAGGGTTCAGTTTCATGTTGCTATTAGGAGAAGTAAGAAATCTGAGGGGACAATGTCTTTCCAGCACGAGATGACACACTGTGCCAATCACAGGGCTACATGGTTTCCTATGCATGCATAATAGCATCCTAATACCTCATTAGTTGCATCTGAGATATATCTTATTTCATTAATTTTCACCACAACCCAGTGAGATAGGTATTAATATCTCCATCCTTATCAACAAGGACCCATAGGATCAGAGTTAAGTTGGAAGAGAAGAGAGAAGCATGAGTATGACTGATAACAAAGAAAAATTGTAACTGATCTTCAAGACTCCATAGTGTTCATTTTACAAACATCTTTTTAAGCACTTAGAATTACTGGGCACTCTCCCAAATATATTAGTCTGTTTTCTTTTCCACTGCCAACTTCTGGGCTGTCAGGCCCTTTCTAGGAAATGCCAAGTTCTACCCTCATTGGTTATATGTCACATGCATTATCTAACATTGCCCCATTTTAAAATAGTCTTCTAAGGAAGGACAACTCACTGTCTTAACAAAATAGTATGATAATTGTGTGTCAGTACGGTATACATAGAAATCCATGCACACAGACACAACTACTTCAGACAAAAATACATGCATAGGTAGAAACGATTTCAGTCTTTTCTTATTTAAAATTTTTTAAGTGTTTATTTTTGAGAGAGAGAGGGAGGAAGAGCACGAGTGGGGGAGAGGATGAGAAACAGAGGGAGACACAGAATCTGAAGGAGGCTTCGGGCTCCCAGCTGTCAGCACAGAGCCCAATATAGAGCTCAAACTCACAAACTGTGAGACCATGACCTGAGCCGAGGTCAGACACTTAACTGGCTAAGACACCTGGGTGCCCCCCAAAATAATTTTTGACCTGATTAGTGAACCTATCTCTAAGTAGGGTGGTCATTTTTTTTTGAAAACAGAAATGTAATTGACATATAACACTGTGTAGCTTTAAGGTATACAGTGTATTGATTTGATATTTATATATTGCAATATGATTATTACCTTAGCCTTACTGAACACTTCTTTATCATCACATAATTATCATTTCCTTTTTGTTATAGAAACAATTATTATCTTGTCTCTTAGCAACCTTGAAGTTTATAATACAGTACTGCTGATTATAATCACAGTGTTATGTGTGTATTGGCTCTTCAGGACTTATTTATATACTAGTTCCCAATTTATACTCTTCAACAACATATCCCCAAATCTCCCCCAGCCTCTGGTGAAAAGAAAAAAAAAAAGCAAAAAAATGAACATCCTGAACTTAACTAAATAACCATCGTCTACTCTCTGCTTACAGGTTTGCTCTTTGAGATTTTACATTTAATTTATATCATACAGTATATATCTCTAACTTATGTCACTTATCATAATGCCATCAAAGTCCTTATGTGTAGTTGCAAATGGCAGGAGTTCCTTCTTACGGCTGAAAATATTCCACTGTATATATGTTCTATAAAGTTTTTTTAAGTTTATTTATTTTGAACGAGAGAGAAAGTGGGGGGCACACAGGCAAGTGGGGGAGAGGGGAGTGTAGGAAGAGAAAGAATCCCAAGCAGGCTTCTTGCTGTCAGCACTGAGCCCTATGTGGGGCTCAAATCCACGAACTATGAGATCATGACCTCAGCGTAAATCAAGAGTAGGATGCTTAACTCCTTAATTTCACTAATCTTTTCTACTGTTTTTTTTTTCCTGGTCTTTATCTAAATTATTTCTACTCTGATCTTTGTTATTTCTTTTCTTCCACTAACTTTCACCTTAGTTTGTTCTTCTTTTTCTATTTCCTGAAGGTATAAAGTTACAGTTTCTATTTTCTGATATATGCATTTATCAGTATAAAGTTCCTTTTCAAAAATGATTTTGCAGCATCTATAGGTTTTATGCACAGTGTTTCCTTTTACATTTGCTGAAATATTTTATTTTGCTTTTGATTTTTTCTTTGATCCACTGTTTTTCAGGAGACGATTATTTAATTTCCACATTTGTAGATATTGCAGCCTAGTTTACAGCCTAGTTTGTAGTTTGTAGATATTACTTCTAGTTTCAAACCATCGTGACTGGAGAAATCACTTGGTATGATTTCAATCTCCTTAAATTTTATAAGATTTAATTTGTGTCCTATCATATGATCTAACTGGAGAAGTTGCATGTGTGCATGACAAGAACCTACATTCTTCTTTTGTTGGATAGAATGTTCTAAAAATGTCTTTTGGATTAATTTTGTCTGGTGAATGATTCAAATCCATCATTTTCTGTCTGAAAAATGCCCTAACCATAGTTCTGAGTGGGGTATTTAATTCTTATGTTATTGTATGGTTGTTTCTCTCTTCAAATGTGTTAGTATTTGCTTAATATATTTGGGTGCTCCAGTGCCGAATGTATATATATTCATGATTGTTATGTTTTCTCGATGGATTGACTCTTTTATCATTATATCATGAGCTTCTTATCATTTTTGGTTTAAAGCTTTTTTCCTCTGATCGATCAATTGATCTATCTATCTATAAAGAGGGAGAGAGAACGTGAGTGTGCGCTATCCCTGATTTCTCTTGGTTTCCACTTAAATGAAAATATCTTTTGGGGCACTGGGTGGCTCAGTTGGTTAAGCGTCTAACTTTGGCTCAGGTCATGATCTTGAAGTTCATGGGTTAGAGCCCCATGTCCGGCTCTGTGCTGACAGCTAGCTCAGAGCTTGGAGCTTGTCTTTGGATTCTGTATCTCCCTCTCTCTCTAACCCTCTCCTGCTTACACCGTCTCTCCCTCTCTCTCTCAAAAATAAATAAAACATTAAAAAATCTTTAAAACTTAAAAAAATAAATGAAATATCTTTTTCAATCCATTCTCTTTGAGCTTAGGAGTGTCTTTAAAACTGAAGTGAGTCTTGTAGGCAGCATATAGATGGGTCTTGTTTTTTTAATCCATACAACCTCTCTTCACATTTTGATTGGTGAATTCAATCAACTTTCATTTAGAGGTATTGATATGTGAAGGCTTGTTAATACCATCTTGTTAATTGTTTTGCATTTCCATTGTTTCTTTTCCCTTTGTCTTTGCTTACCTTTGTAAATTGGTGATTTTCTGTGGTGGTATGTTCTGTTTCCCTTTTCTTAATCTTTTATTCTAGCTTTTTGCTTTGTGGTTTCCATGAGGCTTACATAAGGAATTTCATAGATTAAGCAGTCCATTTTAAGATGAATAGCAACTTAACTGTCATCATCTATAAAAGATTCAGCCTTTTACTCCTGCCCTTTAATATTTTTGATGTTATAATTCACCTTTTATTTTGTGTATTTGTTAACACACCATAGTAGCTATAATTTCTTATATTACTCTTTTCATTTGATCTTTATACTACAGTTAAGTGGTTAACACAGCATCCTATTACAGTTTTAGAGTTTTCTAAGTCTGACTCTATAACTCTCTTTCCCACTGTGCTATAAACTTTCATATGTTTTCATTTACTGATTAGTGTTTTTTTTCTTCAGCTTGAAGAATTACTCTTAAAATTTCTTGTATGCAGGTCTAGTGGTGATGAATTCACTCAGGTTTTGTTTTTCTAGGGAAGTCTTTATTTCTCCTTCATACCTGAAAGATAACTTTGTTGAATAGAGTATTCTTGGTTGGCATTTTTTTCTTTCAACACTTGGAGTATGTGATTCTACTCTCTCTAGGCCTGTGGGATTTCTGATGAGAAATCCACTGATAGCCTCATGAGGGTTCCTTTGAGGATTAAAATCTCCCTCTCCCACCCCCACTCTTGCTTTCAGAATTATTTACTTAGCCTTGATATTTGCTAATTTTACCATAATGTGTCTTGGAAAGGTCATTTTTGCACTTAGATAATAATAAGGGTAATCTATTAGCTTGGTAAACTTAGATATCTAATTTTCTCCCCAAGTTTGGAATTTCTCAGCTATGATTTAAAATTTTCTGCTCTTCTTTTCTTCTCCTTCTGGAATCCCAATTATTCCAATATGTGTTCTTTTAATGGAATCCCCATAGGTCATATAGACTTTTTTCACCTCTTTTCATTCTTTCTCCCTTTGTTCTCCCATAACTGGGTTATTTCACAATTCTTGTCCTCTAACTGACTTATTCTTTCTTCCATTTGCTCTACTCTGTTTTAGATGCCTTTTTATTTCATTTTTCATTACATTTATTGAAGTCTTCAGCTCCAGAATCTCTGTTTTGTCCTTTAATGACTCCTATCTCTTCAAAAAAATCTCATTTTGATCATATATTTTTTGTTCAAGATTTAAACTGAGTTTTCTTCATAGCTTCTAGTTTCCTCAAAACAGCTATTTTGCATTTTAATGGCATGTTTCCTATATTTTCCATGATTTTTTTTAGTTCTGTGCTGTTGCTTTCACATTTGAAGTGGAAGACACCCCTAACACTTTGCTAATTGTCTTCTGTTTGGGTATTCTGTTCAGCGATGTTTTTATTGTAGGGGGTTTTATCTGCCTCTGTGTGGGTGCACCTGCTCCACTGTACTTGCTCCCTCTTGTGGCAGGATTCTTTATTAAGCTTTTATGTCTTTCATTCTTGCAAATCACCAGGCTGGTACTAGAAACCGCTCTTTTGTTTCCAGAAGATGGCACTATCGCTCAAATTTGTGGCTTCTTCCTTGCCTAGGAGACCCTGGCCTATTTTCTGTGTGTTTACCAGTTTGAGAGCTCCCTTGCTACAGCACTCAGGAGTACATACAAAGAACCAGTCGCAGAGTGGGGGAAAGTGTGATTTTAGTCCCTCTCAGTAGTGTCTGCAGGCCTAGTAGGAGGGCCCTAGGGTATGTTACTCCCAGAGGCTAGTGGAAGGACCAAGTACAGTCAGCAAAAACTAAGTCCCTTAACTGTCTCTTCCTCAACCTCCTCCATCCCCCTAGTCATGAAGGTCCCACCTCAGTGCTCTGGGTATTGCTGGAGAGAAATGGACTTATGTATCTGTGTCCCACACACCTGGGTAAACAGGCAGTCCTTCACTGTTCTTTCAGAAGAGTGACAGAAAAGGTGACTACTGCTGGACAGAGCAGCCCCATGTGATGCTTCCTTGGTAGGGAGGCTGCATGAGCAATGCTTTAAACTGCCTCCTCTGTGACCAAACTTGTATTTCTTTTCTTTCCTTTTCTCTCCAGTGGTGTGCTAGAATGTCCCTAGGGAAGGCTGAGCTTCAGAAAATTCTCTCTTACGTGGGGGTATGTGCCCAGGTCAACACTCTCCAGGTTTTTTCTCAACCAGGGCAAGAGAGATCTGACATGTTGACTGTCTCCTTTGGTTCCACAGCTTAATGCATAGACAGTCTTCCTATTATTGGACACACAGGTGGGTGAGACTCCTCCTGGGACCCTTGGCGTATGGTGCTAGATTCCATAACACCCACAAAAGTACTTTTTGTTTATGGATGGGTATCTGTTTCATTGTTTTAAAAGGGGGATGAAAAGAAGAAACATCTCACATTGCCATGATGCTGACGTCGCTCCCCAGAGTGGTCTCTGATGCATCCACCACACTGATCTCAGACCATATGCACAGTCCATTTGCATGAGAGTGAAACATACAACTGGAGAAACAAAGAACCCTCTGCAATGTGAATTATTTCACCCTAATGTTCTTTCGTATGAAAGTGCCTAATCTGTGTTTTTACTGCCAAAACAGCAAAGAAAATGCAAGACAACATTTTGTACCAGTGAAATTTGTTTAAGAACATGTAGCGTCATTAGAAAAGAGTGATTCGTTATGGTTAGTTTGGTTAAGGAACACTATAGTTAGTTTATAAGTATACAACATAAATGTCTTCTTCATACAAATGCATTTTATACTCTCTCCTAGGGTAGTCTAAAAACTGTAGCATTTTATGATATTAGAATGAGTTCTAAACTGTAAATTTTATAGTTTTTCTATTTGGCCACAATAATCATCATAAAAGCAAATAATTATTGTTTCTTTCTTATTATGTTAATCCCTTGGGTAATAAGGCATTTTTGCTTACTTAATATTTAAACGATATAATTGGAATGATACTTTTTATGTTTCCCAGTTGTTATTCTGTAGTTTTCTCTTAAGTAAACAAAAAAACCCTATACATTTTTATAGTAGTATATGTCTATAGTATATATAGGTAGACATATACTCATATATGTATAAGACAAAAATACTGTTCAAAAGACTTAATTCTTTAAGTAAGTAGTTATTTAGTGACAATGTTAAGCTGTTAAAATACTTTGAAAATAAAGAATTAAAGACTTGATAAAGATGGATCCCTCCATTTTTGTGGACTATTTAGCAGCCATCAAATACAGAGTCAAAAGAACAAGTGAAAAACTTTCCTGCACTTGAAACATCGACAAGCCCTGGGCTTCCTTCACGAGGCTTTGCAGCATCACTCATGAATTACAGTCCAGGAAGCTTTAAATGCTGCAGTATTTTGTCCCCAAGGTTTCTGTTCCAAGACATTATACATTTTTTTAAACCATTAAATAGGCAGTCAGAGATATAAACAGGCAGAGATAGAAGCTATATAAGTGTCTTTTTTTCCCCTTTCCATTTAATCATTTTCAATATCTTGAGGGCTTTTCACTGCAGAGTCCTGCTGTTCTAAAAAAAAAAAAAGGATTTTGATTTCTAAGGTTACTTGGGCTTTCATTTACATAGTTCATGGTTTTGTGAATATTGTATATGTTCAATAAAGTAATCAAGAAATACTGCCATCATTATGACACCTTAACGAAATGAAGTAATGACTTAGAATTTCTAATATGAAATCAAAAAAAATTTAAAGCACATAATCATAGGACCTCTTTTGGTAGATTATTTTTAGTTAGTTCCCTTCCATTTAGAGTTTCTTAAATAAATCCTTTTGACATATAAAACCAAAACCTTTATCAACACTACTATGACTCTGAATTTCTCCATTTTGTTTTACTCATTCAGGCATGGAATGCACTAATATAATGTTTAGGAGAAAAAATAATAGGGGATGGGCAGTAAAAGGTTTGAGGTATAATCTTTATTTGACCCTCTGTATCTATGTCCTTCTACTTGCAACACTATAAATTCCACTGCAGTTCAACAGTGTTATGAAAATGCTATGTTGGAATATTGATTACTGTATGTAAATGTTATAAAGTAATAAGTTATGTGTCTTAATAAGAACATGAGTAAGTTATGTGTCTGCTAATGTAAACATGCACACATCTCTCAGTGATAAGATATTCAATATAATGTGCCTATAAGAATGACTGCAAAACGCACTGTTTTTACAATCTAACCTCAAATTTGAATTGTAATGATGCTGGATGGACTTGTGCTGGTGTCTGAAAGTTCTTTATCCTGTGAGACAAAATCAGAGTTCTTGGTCCCTGATTAATCCAGGCACAAAACTTTTGCAAGGAAAAATGATTAAGAAGCTGATTTCATGTTTTTGTGAGTCAAATCCTTTACAAATGAACTATATACTACTACATTATTATATTTTTAGAATAGAAAGTCAGGTGATCCTGCCTAAAGTATGTTTTTTTTAAATGTTGATTTATTTTGAGAGACAGTGCGAGCATGTGCAAGCGAGTGTGGGGGATGAGCAGAAAGAGGGAGAGAGAGAGAGAGAGAGAGGAAATCACAGGCTGACAGCACGGAGCGCCGCATAGGGCTCGCTCCCAGGACTGTGAAGTCATGACCTGAGCTGACATCAAGAACAGGAAGCTTAACCCACTGAGTGACCCAGGTATCCCTAAAAATATATTTAAACATAATTTCTCTCACCATTAATACAAGGAACTTTAGTTAAGTGATCACGACTGCTCCTTTTTACTGTGCCTTGACTCCCCAAGTTCCTTCCCCATGAGCAGCAAAGCAAATGCTACATGTGTCTCAGAATCGTTACATTCAAATACCGTAATCTGGTTCTCTACTGGAGAGTAGTTTCATAGTAGTGTAGGGGGTACTACATTGACCACCTTAACACACTTACTTACTCCAATGTGCTGTTTTCAGCATTCTTTTGATTCTGGACCTTTCTCAACTTAATGGCTGGATCTATTTCTTTCATCAGATATGGGACCCATCCTGGCTCTAGGTAGGGGACACAGCTTTCATGTGTCCATTCTTGTTTCTGACCCAGGCATCTCCATCCTATACCCTGGTGTGGAAATTCATTTTTTAATTCATCCACCTTTGCGAAAGTTCCTCTTTCAGTTTTACTTATAATGTCTCTCCCCTTTAGAACTGGGATCCCATCTTGTTCTTGTTGGTCCTTCACACGTGGATAGTACTCCTGCTTCTGAACACCTGGTGCAAATTACTTGCGTGGAGAACTGGGTATCATCGACTCCTAGATTCTGTGGTGCCTGTAGCCCACTCACCTGCCTGTTAGGACATCCTGGGTGATAGGCTAGATGTCCTTCCTGTCAACTACCTGTTTGCATGAACGCAACTGTGTAATGATGATAATAGGGGTAATAACAACAGTTATTCTCATTTTTACCATGATTCTAATCCCCTTACATATTTTATATATTACACTAAATCAATAACTTTCCCTTATTTTCATTTTAGATATCATGTTATATATAAGAGGAAATGTTTTCTCAAATTTCCATTGGTTATTCTTTCTTTAACAAATAATTTCAGAGCATCTTTGTTGTGCCAGGGCATTTCCTGGGAATTATGGCACTATCTTTTAATCCCTAAAGAGTCAAAATACTATTTGGAGAACAGAATACAATAAAAGCAGATGATTCTAAAAGAGTATAAAAGGGGTTCCCTAATTAAGCTTGGATAGAAGAAGGGAGGAGACAGCATTAGTCACAGCTTTCTAGAGGAGATGACAGTACATATGCTGACCATCGAGGACCCAGTATTATTTAAGGCAATGTCCAATGGAATTATATCAGTTATTCCATTTCTCTACTTAAATTGATAATTCATAGACATATCTGATAAAGAAAGAAGACCAATGAGCCTAATACATTTTGGCTGCATTTAGCCAAAAATTATTTAAGGTGTCACTGCCCCCCCTTTCTGCAGATGATAACCATTGTGGCAATAGTGGTGATGATGATAACAAACACTTGAATGTTTATATATTCGAGGAAATTTGCTAAAATGGCTCTATACCTTTATGTGTTTGATCCCACTTGATTCTTCCAGTAAGTAAAATTTTAATATGGCCCCTTAGATTACTGGCCACTGGTGTACACACAGCTTCTCCTGGTATTCAGTGAAACACTAGCCTAGGTACTTCTGTGGAGGGATTTCACAGATGGAATTAAGGTCTCAAATTAGTGGATGTTAAGATAGAGGTATTATCCAGGTGGGCTTGAATTCATCATATGCATAGATAGCAATCAAGGACAGAGAAAGTCAGAGATATTCAAACCATGAAAAGGATTCAATGTGTCATCACTGGCTTTGAAAAATTCACATGGCAAGGAAGTGAGTGACCTCCAGGATCTGAGAGTGAGCCCTGGTTGACAAGCAGCAAAGAAACAAGGGCTGCAGAATCTACCCAGTTGAGAAAATTTATTCTTTCATGACCACCAGAGCTTTAAGGAGGACTCCAAGTTCCAAATGATATCAAAGCCAGACTGATACCATGGTTTTAGTCTTGTGAGACCCTGAAGAGAAAACCCACTTAAGTCCACCCAGAATTCTGACCTACAGAACTGTGAAATAATAAAGGGATATAGTATTGATCTACTAAGTATGCAGTGAAAAAACAGGAAATTGATACAATTCTCTTAACCAACACAATGGTAACATCCTTATACCCATTTTAAGATGAAGAAAGTGGACTTCTGCTCATGTTTCCCATGTATCAGCATGGTTGATAATGCAAAACAGAACTTCAGCATTATGCAAGTAACCTTTTGATGACTAAAGACTCTTGCTAAGTCTGTGCAGAAAAAATTACAATATTTTCACCCTGAGTCTAGTTCCAAACATAAGCAAAGAAGACTGAAATGACTCTTATATGTCTAAGAGCAAAAGGCAATATTTAGAAAATGCTTTAAATTTTATTTGAAGTGAGGGAGGGAGTTATAAATGTCCTTCCTTCATTATTTTATCTACAATTTTATACATTTCTCTGGGTACAGTTTGTAGTCATGGGCTTCAGAAAAGCCATTTCTCATCAATTCATTGGCAGATCTTTTTCTCCAGTTAGAGCCTGGATGGAGGTTGTGGAAGAGAAACCTAAAGAAAGTTATATCCATGCCTCCACCCTCCTCATCTTGGGATGTCAAAAAGATAGCAGAGTGAAGAAATGTGTATGTGTGTGTGTGTGTGTGTGTGTGTGTGTGTGTGTGTGTGTGAGAGAGAGAGAGAGAGAGAGAGAGAGAGAGAGAGAGAGGGAATGGCAAAGAGACAAAGTTATGGACCCTGACAAAGAACAGATACAAAAATTTAAATCGATTATCTGAAAAACTTACAGGGATAAAAGAAGGGAAATTAAGGAAGCTGCTTGGAAGTTTTGACTACAATACTGACTTAATTTACATCTTGACTTTGTTTCCATGGCTCAAAAGGTATTTTCTGAATCACGGACTGAATCATGTTGCCCTCCTCCTCATAATCAATTCTTTGGTTATTAGATGTGAGTGGGAATTGGAAACAAAACTTTGTCAATTGTTTGCAGACACAAAGACAGAATTCTAGGCAGCCCCGTTACCTATGGGTAACGTGTGTGTGTTAAGGATAAGATTCAAGGCCTTTTCCGGCACCCCTTCTAGAGAGGGACTGAATGCACAGGGGCATCCTTGAAAGGAAAAATGTTAGAAGTCTACTGACCCTGGAAATGTAGAGATGATTTAGACACACTATTTGTTATCGAGAATCCACAAACTCATACATGTTCTTATACTTTCAAGTTTATCTGGACAAATACAATCAAATAATTAGAATAGCAGACACTTAATCATATTGCTACAGGCCAGACACTGCCAATGGCATTTTTACACCTACTATCTCATTTAAAGTTCAAAGCAACACTTTAGGGCAGGCACAACTATTATCCCTGTTTTAGAGATAAAAATGTTGGAATAGACGTTAAGCAAGGTGTCCTGTCACACATGTAGGCAGTGGTGAAGTGGAGACGTGAACCCAAGCAGTCAGGCTTTGGAGACCATGTCTGCCCACAGATGCTGTGGCAGACTTTATTTTCCAGACATGTATGCAACAATATTTCATATTCCCCTATTTTTCTTACAATGTGATATGGGCACACTTTACCCTAGAGAGATGAAATCTAGGCTTTTTTTCTTAAATCAGAGCAGGGTTTGGAACTAAGCTAGAAATGACACTATGTAACTTTCAAAGCCAGGTCGTAAAAGGTGATAGGGCATTCACCTGATTCTCTGTTGGGCTACTCCCCGTGGGAGCCCTGAGCTGCCCCGTTAAGCATTCTAATGTCCCTGGGGCCACCACAGTGTGAGGAAGCCCAAATTGATCCATAAGAAGTGAGGCCACATGAAGAGCCTTGAGTCTACATGAAAATGGGAGATGCCCAAGGAGCCCTCAGCTGCCTCAGCATCCCCACCAATTCCAGATCCAGACACCATCAGATTTCAAATACAGGAGAGACCTGAGTCAGAACTGCATAGCCAAGCCACCCCCTGATTCCTGAGCCCCCCAAGCCCTTGAGAGATAACAGAGCAGTTACTGTTTTAAGCTAAATTGTTTGGGGGCAATTTGTTATGTAGCAACAGACACAGATATAGAGATTTCTGTAGAAAAGTGGATTTGGTTAAAATGAAGTACCTACATATGTACTAATTAAACATGTATTTTAAATACAAGCTTATATGTTGGTATATGCACTGGTTTCCCAAATAGAAATTTTCTTCCTACAATAGCATTGTTTGAATCCCAAAGTTGGTTTTATCCAGTTACTGATTTTGTTTGGTCTTCAATTTTTTCAAAGGGTAGGTTAATTTCTATAGAAATGATAGTCACTAGATTCTAACACTTGCTACTTTTTAAATTAATTTGCTTCCTCTCTTTTCAACATCAAATAATTTCTTCAGGATGAAAGTACTTTAAATTCCTGCAAAATATCCCTTTTTTGTGAAACATATTCTTACTTTGCAAATAAGGTACCACACATCACTATAATAATCCAGGCAGAAGACCCCTACTGGATAACAATATTAAATCAACTGTCATGTTAGGGGGAGATTTGAAGAACAAATTAAATTCCCATTCAGGAATTCAAATAAAGCAACTGCTTGAATGCTCACTCAGTAGGCATCATCTCATCACTCGGTGGGCATCGTGTTTGAGAAGGAATATTCCCACTGGCAAGCTTATTTACTTCATTTTAAATACATACGTCAAGTGAAATGTGAGAGTGTTAGCTCAACGCCCATTAGTAGTTTAAATCTATAAAACTGATTCTTCTTAAATATTTAAAGGTAGAATTATTTCCAGGGAACAATCACATTAAGCACCTACTTTCTATGTATGTAGAGAGATACGCAAATTAATATTAATCCATTAATAGGAACTTGGAGTATTCTGATGGGGTCTAAAACAAAAGATAAAACAGATTCTTTCTACGTGATGCTAGGTTATAAACATGAAACTGTATCCAGAATTCTAGTTCTAGTTCCATTAAACAAGTTTTTTTTACTAGTCCATGTAATTACAGTGAAATTGAGCTTGAACATTAGATTTCTGAAGAAGTATTGACCAAAGGGCAAATGTGATTTCTCCCAGTGACATGATCTATTTTCTCCTAAATATAATTCTGTAAAATGGCACCAGGGGAGTCACTGACGGAGTCATATCTCTGGAGTGTGTACTCATTAAAGGTAAAACACTGTAAGCAGATGAATGAGAAATGCATTCTTCGTAGAATTTCTTAGGTTGGATATGAATTACAGCCTAAATATCTGTATTTCAATTACTATAATTGCAACTGACAGAAAAATAGGACATTTTAGGATTTGAAATGAGGTAATACATTAGGGGAATGTGAAAAAAATATTCAGATTGCCGTTTCATACACTTTTAGCTGTCTTTCTAAATTAAATTCTAATATTCTTTTTTCCATTTCTTCTGGTGATATCTATATAGATTGGAGCAACATGCAAATTCCTCTCCTCTAAAAGGAATGAAGGGAAGAAAAGAGTAGAAAAATGAAGGGAAATTTAATTAAATTTGGTGTAAACTATGTTTAATGCAATTTGTAAAATGCAAAATCCATTTCTTAATTTCTAGAATTGAGATAAAAATAATCTGAATGATTTCCTGAACACAAGTTTCTTATCTCACTAGTAGCCAGTGGGCTACACTGGAAAGAAGGTCCAGCAATGGTGTCACTTTTAAGTACTAGACTCCTTTTACTATATTTGCAGAAGTCAAAATGCACTAATATGAGACTAATGTTTTGTAGTCCCTTCATGTAGAAGGTGGCAGAGCAGGCATAATAAATCAATAGAACAAATTGTCAGACCAGTAATGTGGCTTCTGTTGTTCTGCTTCTCATTAAAGGCAGTGGCAATTGAAGAAAAGCTATTACTGCATCCAGAATTCTTAATGAGGTTTGTTACCAATTAGTTTACTGCCCAAGTATATGCTCTGACATTTGGTGAGCTAAAAACTTGGGCAACTTTTCATGTAAAAAATTTTACTACACATAAGCCTGAAATGCTTAGCTATTCTAATGCTGAGCCAGTTAATAGAATAGGTACCCGTAAAATACCTTAAAACACTGACCTTCAAATTCCTGTTTTCTCCTCAGCTCATGTCAAATCAATAAAGAAACCTAAAGCCAATGTTTTATTGATATCTGAACTAATGTGGTTTGCAAAATTTTTTTATTAAGCTTTGCAAACCAATGTCAGGTTAAACTATTGTGCCCAGAAAATGTCAGCCTCAAAATAATTGTGTGACAAATGTGATGGAGCTTCTTTGACACATTCTCATCAAGATCCTACTCTGATACCCTCTTCTTTTCAATCACTTCAAGACTATGAATAAATATTGCGGCAATTCTGTAACTAGAATTTTAGCTGTATAAATCATGGGGGAAATCCTGGTGCATCAGTTATTGAATATTTTTAGTTTTATCACTGTGAAGAAAGATCTGTAATGTAAAGAAAGTTCTGTAATATATCATAGGAGAAAAATCTATGGCTTGTGTCACAAGATCTCAAGAAAATTCATGTTAAAAAGAAAATTAATGTTCATATATGTAAGATTTTGGATATGTTATTAAATACTGCTTATTACAAATTTTAAGATAACATGAAGACATGACAAAAACATTGACTCAGCAACAAAAACCTAAAACATTTAGAAAGTGTCTGAGAATTAAATACAATAAGCTCCTGTTTTACATCATAATAGAGTAAAACAATGCAGTATGACCTAAGGAACACAGAGTGAAAATTATCTGGGGGTACAGAGGAGAGGACATGGAGAAAGAACATGCTTCCTAACACCTCAGTTTCAATACCATTTGGTTCATCTGGTTCTTCTCTACATGGATAATTATTTATTCCCAGGCTTAAATCCACTGGACATTTTTCTCATTGCCTTTTATATTTCTATCATTTCCATATACCTAAATGTCATAAAACTCCCAACTTTCACTTCATCGAGATTTATATTCAGCCCATGATCAAATCTCAAGTTTCTTCATATACAATTTAGGTTATATTTTCTTACTCCAGTTCCAATGCCATTGAATTAATAGCCTTGTAATTCCTATATCATAGTCTTTAAGTCTTCTACATAAGGGAAAAAAAGTTATCTCCTTTAAGCACTGTTCTGAAAAGTTAATAAAGTTCATATCTTCCTGTCTTAGAGTATAGAAAAAAAAAATCTTTGCATCTTTCATGATTTTGTATGAATTAGTTTTTCATTCTACTTTGTACTGCTGGATATCATGTTAATGCTAGAGACTGCCTTCCTTTATAATCACAATGATGAATTTCTCTTGCCTTGCTTTAAAAACATTTTATGCCGAATTTAATTAAATTTAGTTAAATTTTCTACTTTTGGCTTCCTTTTTTTTTTTTTTTTTTAAGAGAAGAGGTATTGGTATGTTGCTTCAGTCCAAATACATACCGCTAAGAGAGAGAGAAAAAAAGGAATGTAATTTAAAAAAAAAAACAGCTTAAAATGTATGAAATGTCAGTCTGAATATTTCTTCACATTCCTATAATCTGTTACCTCATTTCAAATCCTAAAGTCTCTTATATTTCTTAGTTACAGTTATAGTAATTGAAATATAGAAACTTAGACAGTAATTCAAATTCAGCTTAAAAATTCTGTAAAGAAAGCATCTGATCTCTTACATCTTTCCAACTAACAAGAGACACCAGCCTTTTAGCACTCCCTAAAATAACCCATCGGATTTTATGTCCTCCAGATTGTTAGGCAATGAATTGTTCATTAATACGATCCTATACTTCTTTGACTTTCCAGTATTTTGTACGGTGCTTGGCACACAGTAGGTCCTCAAAAATGCATGATAAATACTCCAGAGATAGTGCCAGACACTTTATGAGGAGTTTTACAGAGTCATCTGATTTAATCTTTCTAATAACTCAGGAGAAAACCAAAGGCCATAAATACTAAGTAACTCATCCAAAGTCAACAGTGTTATAATTAGCATAAATATATTATAGTAATGCAAAATATGCCCATCAGCTATTTTATAACTTAATGGCTAATGTACTTGAATATTTTTTACTAAGGGTACTATTAACATCACAAAGACCCATAACTGATTTTATACAAGTCAACCTAATCAATAAGAAGATTATATATACAACAAATCACTACTTTGGAAACAATAAATACACATGTAATGTAAAATTTCCTTACAAAGAGAAACACAAAAAATATACATCATTACAAAACCACAGTTTTAATGTTGAGATATGAATGTGTTTTTCTAATACAGCCACCATTACAATAGCATACTTTCACATGTTTATACAAATATTCTTTTCTTGTAGATATTACATTGAATCTGTAGATCAGTTTGAGAAGTATCATTATCTTGGCAATATTAGGTATTCTGATAATATGCATATATTCTTATATCTTTTTTCATGCATGTTTTAATTATCATATTTTAAGTTGCCAGACGTCTACTGTTTGACTTTGTGAACCTCTCAGAACCAATAGGATTTATGTCCTTAGTAAAAGATTTTTAGACTATCATCGAATATCATGTGTACATGTGAATGTATTTGAGTGAATTCTGTTTAAAATCAAAATGTAATGGATAAGGAAATGAGGAAGAAAGAAAAGTTGCAAGAAAATAAAATCTAAAACCAAATGCAGGGCTTAGAATACAAAAACAACAAACTTGTGGTATTTTGAGAAAAGGGAGGATGATCCAAGATGAAAAGTTGAGTCAGATACTATTCAGATGGAAGGCACAATAATATTGTGCTTATAATTATTCTTGTTATTATATTATTAAAGCCCACTGACCACCAAGAACCCAACTACAGACAAACAAAATTATTATTTTTTATTTTTTTATTTTTTTAGTTTGTTGTTGCAAGAAGACTGCATAAGTAGGCAGACCATTGAACTGGCAGGGATCGTCAGACTTGATAAACTAAGAAATTACTGGGACCACATAAGTCTGTGAGGAGTTACTACCTGCTGTAGTTTTTGGATCTGAAAGGTGTGAATGAGCTAACACTAAAAGAGTTTGAGATTATACAGTTTGTCTTGCATAGCATTATTTGGTACAGTTCAACTGTTTTGCAAATCATAGTACAATCTTGCAAAGTGTGGTTTCTTTTCTTTGTATGTATATATGTATATGTATATATACATATATACATTTTATTTATTTTCAGAGAGAGCCTGAGAGAGCTCCAAACAGGCTCTGTGCTGTCAGCGCAGATCCTGATGTGGGGCTCAAACCCACAACCACGAGATCGTGACCCAAGCCGAGATCAATAGCTGGATGCCCACCTAGACGCCCCACAAGGTATGGCTTCTATTTGAATGCTCAGTTCCGTGCTCATCATCTAGCTACTAGCAGAATTGCTTTTGCTTTGTCAATATCAATTCAATCAAATCCCATAAGGGTTAAATGAAATTAACTCCTGTACTGGAATGAACTTGTTTATAACTAATTATAACAAGGAAAGATTTCTTTCCTCCTTGGTGACTTCCCAGCTCACAGAAGTGGTTTCGTTGCACTTGCTTGCCACTATCTCTGCATTATTGCTTTGTGTTTTTCCTCACCTCCCACTGTTGTCCAGAATCTGCTGGCTATGCTATGCCCACCCCCATGCTGAACAAATGGTTCAGTCCTGAGTTTAGTTTAGTTGAACTCCAGAGAGATTAATGAAAGAAAGCACTGAATTTATTTATTCCTTTATGGAGATCTGGCTGAAAATTTATACTAGCTGACCTTCAAGTTCCATTCAATTGAGAGTTTCTATGATTTTTTAAAATGGTAAAAATATGTCAGATGGATTCTTCAAGGGAGAATAGCTGTTTATTTATTTAACAAAAATCATAACTTTGAGCTGCTGTTGCCTTCTGTAATAATATATCATGTAGCAATCCCCAATGATTGAAATTAAAATAAATTACTATAATCTAGTCCATGGGCTAAAGTAAATAAGTACTCTTAAAAACTGTGTGCATGATGTTAATACAATTTTGTCTTACCTAAAATTTGGAATTATAAGCATTTGTTTATGTTTTAGAGACTGTGGTGGAGAGTGAGCATTAACAATATGATGAAGATAATAATGTTCTATTCCTCCAAATGCCATTACTTGTCGATAAGAAGCTAAGTGCATAATTTAACGTGAACTTTTAGCAAAGGTTATGTGTTCTTGGTCATCTATTCATATATTTACAGTGTTCTGGACTTACTCTGCATTTGTAAGAAGTTAGCTGGGCTTGTTCTTGGGTCAATGGCTATGGACTTGAGAGAAAGTAACTGGTCTCCAGGGTTTTCAATTTTATGACCTCAGTGTTATTAGAAGCCTCGTACAAACATGATCTCCATGAACATGTCTCTCCCTGAAATAATTATTGAGGGGAATTTTTTTTGCCCTTGCTTTTAGTGAAAAATGTAGAATTAATTGACTCAACCAAGCAAATGAGTTCTGGATTCTACTTTCACTTTGGAGGCCTTCTTCCTCCGTGGTTAGGTTATATAAACTCTAGGCTTTGTATAACTTGTCCCTAGATACCCACCATAAAACCTCTGTTGATAGGCCTGGGCACGCGCTGGGCTGCAGGAGCTCCCAGCTCATTTCCAGCAGCGCACAGCGCCTTGAGCAACAGCTACCCGAAGCCGAGAGAGTCTCAATTTTTTTTTTTCTCCTTCCCCCATTGCAATCGTGGTCCTGGCTGGGGGTAGGGACTCCGCAGCTGGGTCTGTGAAGGTGCGCACTCCACCTACTGCTGCTCATTTCGCCTCAGGCAGGGGTAGCCGAAATCCCTGCCTGAGCCAAGACAAACTGATTCCTCCCCCTAAGAAGCCAGACACCAAAACAAATATATTTCATCTGTGGTAGTGCAGACCTGCATGGACTGGAACTTTGAACCGAGGCTGGTCTGGAAAATACAACTCGGCTCAACTGCGGCCCAAGGAGATCGGACTCATTAGAGTGGCCTACAGTTCCTAACTCAGCGGAGCTTGGTGTGCCGCCATTCTAATCTCCATAGACACCTAGGCAGAGCCTCTGAGAACAGACTCCAAGACTTACCACATCAAACCAAGCCTACCCACAAGGGGGAGCTGCTGCTCTTTTTTTTAAATTTTTTTTTCTTTCTCCACTTTTTTCATACTTATTTCTTTGTTATTATTACCGTTTTTTTGTTTTTTCTTTTTCTTTACATAACCCTGTTAATTTTTTACTCCT
>NC_043706.1:53932716-53934338 GCF_006229205.1 Suricata suricatta
GTGTCATGCTGAGCGAAGTAAGCCAGGCAGAGAAGGACAGAAACCATATGTTTGCACTCATAGGTCTAACAGGAAAACATGAAAGACCTAATGGAGAACCAGGGAGAGTGGAGGAGGGACAGAGAGTTGGGGAGAGAGAGGGATGCAAAACTTGAGAGACTATTGAATGCTGAGAATGAACTGAGGGTTGAAGGGGAAGGGGGAGGGGGGAAAAGAGTTGGTGGTGATGGTGGAGGGCACTTATAGGGAAGAGCACTGGATGTTGTATGGAAAACAACTTGACAATAAAATATTGAAAAAAAAAGAATAAGGACTAAATTAAATGGCAAAAAATTAAAAAAATAAAAAAATAAAAAGATTTTTGTAGAAGGCAAAAAAAAAAAAAAGCTCTGTTGATAATAACTACTGCACTAAGAAACCCTGCTGGGGGCGTCTGGGTGGCTTACTCCATTAGGTCATGATCTCACAGATCATGGGTTCCAGCCTTGCATCAGGCTCTGATAGCTCATAGCCCAGAGCCTGTTTCCAATTCTGTGTTCCCCTCTCTTTCTGCTCCTCCCCTGCTTGTGCTCTGTCTCTGTCTCTCAAAAGTAAATAAATGTTAAAAAAAATTTTAAAAAATCTCCGCTGAATATATTGTTAAGTTCTACTAGAATATTTGATAATATTAAAAGCAGAATCAATTTAATAAAACTCAGATTTTATTATAGGAAGTATTTTTCAACTATGCTCTTCAATTGAAAAGAGCTCTCACAAATATCAAAACTTCCTTAGTGAATCACACCTCACCCTCACCACCTCTCCACCAAATCCAACATGGTTGAATAGTGCATTTATCAGACTTAACCACTTGCCAAAATACTAAATGAATTTGACTTTAATTACACAGAGTGATTCTGATTTAGAAAATACTTCCCCAAAACAGTTATGGGCTGAATTGTGTTCCTCCGAATATACGTTGAAATTCCAGCGCCTGTAACCTGTAAATGTGACCTTAGGTGGAAATTGCCAGCTATCACCAGTACCCAGGGAGAAACAAGAAAGGATTCTACCTAGCGTCTCAGAGTGAGCAAAACCTTGCTGCCACATTGATTTCAGACTTCTAGCTTCCAGAATTATGAGAGAACAAATTTCTACCGTTATAAACCATCTAGTTTGTGGTACATTGTTACCACAGCCCTAGGAAACTAATAGAATAGGGTTCTCTGTTTTTACAATTAAATTTGCCAAAGAAAGCCTAGTTTACTCTTAAAGAATACATCTATTAAAATGTGAAATGCCATGATGTTATGTAATGAAACAAAATTAACTCACTATATTCATATGAGGTGACATTTAGAGTCTTCCTACATGAATTTTCTTTATATCAATATTTTTATGTGCAAAACATTTCTCTTAAATCTATGGGAGTTGTCCTAATTTAAAATTTTCAGAATGATCTAGCTTCAAGAAAAGCAAGCAGTTAGTAGTGCTTAAGAAAAATTGATTCAGTATCTAATGGATAGTTGATACCTGTCACAACACAGCATTTTATATACTGTTAAGTGAAACTGCAATACAATCTAAGTTTATTTTGGGAGTGTTTGCTGTATCATTGGATTTAATGAAATGTTTAGAGGTGC